>NC_073696.1:244271636-244573303 GCF_029784165.1 Wyeomyia smithii
TCCGACGGCAGGTCGGCGGCCGTCTCGAACTGCAGAAACCACGGCGGCTTAGTGCCGCCTCGGTTCCTCGCTTTCGATTATGTGTCTTCGCCGCATGATTTAAAAAGAAAATATTACGCTCATCCTACACTTTATAGGAATATATTTGCACTCGAACTGTATATACAGAGTAAATAATAAAGGGTGAGCGGGGGCCTAGTGTGGTTGGTAACGTCTCCGCCAACCACGCTCGACGCCTGGGTTCGAATCCCACCGCCGACATAGGTGTCGATGGTTGTGAGGTGGCGTGATCCACTCACAACCAACCCAACTGGTCTAGATTCAATCCTAGCCGACATCGGGAGATTTTCTGAGGCGAAAAATCTCTGGGATCACGCCTTCCATCGCATGAGGAAGTAAAGCCGTTGGCGCCGGTCCGTTAATAAACGGGTCGTGAGTTAGGGTCCTGGGTGTGGAGTCGCCTCCCTGGGCGTCGGTGATTGGCCACAACAGTGGCGGAACTAGACCGACGGAAAATAAGCGAGAATAAAAAAAAAAATAATAATAAAGGGTGATTTTTTAAGAATTTGGTTTTTCTTTTAAAAAAACGCATAAAAATTACAAAACTGTATGAAATCTTTATTTGAGCCGATAAATTGGTTCATGCCATTTACTTTTCAATGATAATTTCATTCAAATGTTGGCCACGGCTACGTTTTAAATGGTCCTTATGACAAATCCAATTTTGGGTCACTTTTTCGAGCATTTCGGCTGGTATCTCGCGAATAACGCGTGTAATGTTGTCTTCCAAGGCTGGAATTGTTGTTGGCTTATCCGCATAGACGAGAGAATTAACGTAGCCCCACAAACAATAATCTAGCGGTGTTAAATCGCATGTTCTAGGCGGCCAATTCACCGGTCCATTTCTTGAGATGAATTGCTCACCGAACTCATTCCGCAATAAGTCCATTGATTCGCGCGATGTGTGGCACGTTGCCGCATCTTGCTGAAACCACATGTCAACAAGACCCAGCTCTTCCATTTCCGGCAAAAAAATCAGGAATCATCGCGTGATAGTGAGCGTCATTGACCGTAAAGTTCCGATTTTGATCATCTTTGAAGAAGTACGGACCAATGATGCCTCCAGCGTGTAAACCGCACCAAACCGTGCATTTTTCTGGGTGCATTGGCGATTCTTGTATTGCCTCTGGTTGCTCTTCGATCGAAATGCGGCAATTTTGCTAATTAACATACCCATTTAACCAGAAAAGAGTTTCGTCACTGATCACAAATTTTCGGAAAAAAGTGGATTTTCGGCAAGTTGTTTACCAAAAATTTGACGCTGCGGCAAGTCTTTCGACTTCAATTCTTGTACGAGCTGTATTTTGTAAGGCTTTACACCAAGATCCTTTCGTAAGATCTTCCATGTAGTCGAATAACACTAGCCCAATTGCTGCGAACGGCGTCGAATTGACATTTCACGGTCTTTCACTACACTGGCTGATACGGCAGCAATATTTTCTTCTGTACGCACTCTATGTATACGTATTGGTGGGTTTATGTCCAACAGAGTAAAACTGGTTTGAAATTTCGTCACAATAGCTTAAATAGCTTGCTCAGTAGGTCGATTATGACGACCTTAACATGGTCGTAATGCGTGAAAAACATTTTGCACAGAGGACGAATTTTGGTGATAAAATTTGATTATTTGTATGCGTTGTTCATGGTGAAATGGCAAACCAAACTGAGTACATTAGACTTTGACAGCTGTTAGAATTCCTGCGTGAACTGTCAAATCTGAATACACGAAAAACCAAATAGCAAAAAATCACCCTTTATCTTAGTTTAATATATAATTCACTGAATGGCGCTTTTTGTTAATCATCAAACGTGCGACATATTTTAATTTTCAATTGACATTCTGATTTATTTATTTATTTATTTGATATATTCACCAACAGGCAAGCAGGTGCCCAAATGGTGTAACTTAAAGCATTTGAACTAGTCATATCTTGAAAAAAATAAACGATATCGCCGACGAAGAAGCGTTCGAGGTAAATTAAAGTCGAACAGAGCAGATACTCTGTTGAACTACCTTTGGAGACCAACCATTGCGCCATAAATGCCGTAGTTAGTTCGTTGAGCTGGCAGTTGTAGCATCGAATGATTTAAGGCAGTAGATATTCGTGAAGTCTTCAGCGATCCAGAAGATGAATCCCAGAACTCTAGAGGCTTTGTCGACAGTGAACGAAATGTGAGGCTTGAAAGTGAGCTGGGAATCCAAAATTACCCCCAAGTCTTTAACTTGGTTTACGCGCTCGATCTCAGTTCCTAGCAAAGCGTATTTGTAATGTATAGTCTGTTTTTTTTTCGCGAAAATGATATAATCGAGCACTTGGATTGATTAACGTCCATACGGTTCAGATGGCACCAATCGGCAAAAACATCTAGCTGACGTTGAAGAAAGTGACAGTCTTCAATTGTGTGAACTTGAAGAAAGAGTTCGAGGTCATCCGCGTAAGACAACCGTGGTCCTTTAATAACTAGGTTCACGTCATTAAAATAGAGCAGGAAGATTAGCGGTCCTAAGTGACTCCCCTGCGGTATTCCAGACGTAGCGTCAAAATAAGAGGATTGGCAATCCCTAAAAGCAACGGTTAGACGGCGACCGGTAAGGTACGATTGAAACCATAGTAAAAGATTCCCCTTGATTCCAAGATTGTCAAGTTTTGCAACGGCTATGCGATGATTCAGTTTATCGAAGGCAGCTGTCAAGTCAGTGTAAATGATATCCGTCTGAGCACGTTTCACCATACTGTCACTGATGTACGAGGTAAGGCAAAGTAAATTAGTGGCGGTGGAGCGACCGGCTGTGAAGCCATGATGGTCAGTGCTTATGAAAGTTTTGCAGTGAGCGAGCAAAGGCTCCATGATGACAAGCTCGAACAGTTTGGCAACAGCACAGAGCGATGTGATGCCACGAGAATTGCTCACATCGTTTTTGTTTCCCTTCTTGTGTACTGGAAATTCGTATTCGACCTTGCGTCCATTCAGCTTCGCGTCCATTCGGCCTCGCGTACGTTATGCCTTGTGGCAGTATACCTCGTATCCATTATGCCTCGCGTCTGTATGCCTAGCATACTATGCCCAACATCTATATGCCTAGCGTCCATATGCCTCGTTTCCCGTCCCCCATGGATATTACAGGATTAAGGGTATTCTATTAGTAGGAAAGATTATATACAAAGGATCTCTATTTTTACACAATAGAGTAATAATATTCAAAGAAGTATATTCTCTATTCTAGAATATTTAGATATACCTCCATAGACCTTTCTTTCTCCACTAGTATATGTGAGCGTTTTCACAAACACATGCAGGTTTTTGGTTGCAAATAATAAACCGGACCGGTTTTTGAAAAATGGTACGAAAACGAATTTACATTTTCGCTGTAGGGTAGGGAACGGCTTAAGCAGCAGCGCCTATTTAATCAATCGAAGAAAACAGGCCTCAAACTCCTGCATTTTGATCAATATCGACAATTTCAATGATGGAAACGAAAACTTAGATTGTGTAGCTGTCTTAGGGGCCATCCACATACCACGTAGTCAGATTGTTAACGATTTTGACCCCCCCCCTCCCCCTCCGTGGACAACTGTCCATATAAATTCTGAAAAAAATTGTATGGACCGTGGACATTAGCCAACACCCCCCCCCCTCCCCCAAAGCTGTCTACTGGTATGTGGATGGCCCCTTACGAATATAAGAAATGCTGTTAATCACAAAGAAATCACACAGAAATCACCATTCGGAACAAATTGACCTATATTGCAGCCATTCAGGAGCCACTTCGGGTGCTGAAAAATAAAACGCCTGCAAAACAGATGGAAACTGCTTAAAATAGGTTCGGTGTGATTGGAATTGTGTCCCCCGATTGGTAACTTTGATTGATGATTGTTAAAGTTTGATAACCTAGTTTTACAATCTAAAAACAAGTTCTGACAGAGAAAACGATAGAGAACAGATTGATATACTACTGTTTGAGTTTCACTCAACACATTTCGAGTATTTCGTCTGAATACACAGGCGGTTCCTAAAGCTGCTTAGAATATGTTCCCTACCCCTTTTTGCGCTAACTTATAACTTCAATTTTAGGATTGTGAAACTGCAGTACAAAGGTATCGCGAAAAAGTGAAAATATGTTATGGTTATGTCTAAGTGTCTGCCGCAAATTCTGTGATGAGCAGCAGAAAAAGTTTTTCACCGACGTGCTTCAATCCAAATCGCAAGCCGCTTTTCGGCTAAATTATATGTCTTAACGCTTGCATAGACGTAACACGAACTAATAACACACTTTAGAACCATTTTCAAAAACAAATAAAATTTTTCGTTTGAACTGCTCACTGCTGATTTTTTGGTTGGCCTGTATTGGTGAGATCTGGAGTAGAAAGCTCTACGCTCATTTTGAATGGCCTACTCTCACCCATCAATCCATACTCTCAGCTCCCACATTGATTGCGAATGCAGAATGAAAGCTTCTTAAATTCAAACGCTACCAAATTTTCGTCAACAAAGCGCTCACAAATTAGAATCTGCTTATCTTTTTGAATGGCAGCTTTATAGGCTAATTCGTCTACCCGCCAGCGATCGACTGCGGCGCTGTGAGTGCGTCTAATCTCACTTCTAGGTCGGTAGTTTTTGTACCTGGTCAAAACCAAACAAAAGTCACCGAAATCAAAACTATACTTATTCTGCCCAAAGTGGTCCGTTGATTCTTTTCTCCGCTATTCTAGATAACAGGGGGCCCGAACTTCGCGTTATCGCTAATTACCCAGCTATTATTTCGCGGGAAACAACCTTTATTACTGAAATTCAGCATGGAGGCAGGACGCGCTCATCATTTAGTCGGTTTTATTGCCAGCCCTCGAAAAAATATTATTATGGTCAAATTAATAAGATAACGAATTGAGTCTAAATTGTTAAAAAGTAGGAGAACTGCTGCATTATTCATTTCAGCCCATATATTCATCTCATACACAAATGAAAACCAGGAAAAAACGCACATTTTCTAACTGAACTATTCTGCTAATCTATGGAATGGATTCTTAGTTCACTTTACATTTCTCATAAAGTAGGATTTTCAAAAACCCAGTTAAAAGCTCTAAATTTGATATTACAGTCGGGCATCCTCACTCTAAAACACATTAAATTCAATCACCTACCTCGGAAAACAAAATCCGCGTATCGGTCTATACGGCTACAACGGTACTCGTTCAGCAGCCAACCAAAGTTTTTTCATCACTAGCGGACCACTTTTTACTTTAATCACTAAACAAAATCACTCACTACACTAAGAATACTCCAATCTTTGAAATGTTCACCTCAAATTTCCAGAAACAAGCCTTAATTAGCAGAAATATATGACATGAATTCCTGCAATTCCTAAATTTCAACTGTACTGTTATGCATGTTGTGTAGGGTATCGAACGTCTTCGTCAGTAGTTTTCTTCGGCCCCCTTTTGCATAAGATTGCTGCAGAAAAACTGCCGAAGAAAACCACTGACGAAGATGTTCGATACCCTATTTCATCTCTTTTCACTGCGCTGAAGAAAATCAAAAGTTGCCAAATCAGTTTCTGGTAATACGAAAAAATCATACTGAAAATGTTAAATTATTCCGACATAATTGACATAAATTGACAGCACTGCACACTGCAGTGGTTACCTAGGTTACCAATTTTGCACGTAAACAACTACGGCGGATATCCAGGTAACCTACTATGACGGGCTGCGGCTACGTTCATTCATGATTAACAGTGTGATGAATATAGAGGCGTCGTTAGATAAATAATTGAGCAGTGATTCAAGTTTTGAGATGGATATGGAAGCGTTGTGAAAAATGGTTTGTTTAAATTCAGGATAAATCTAGCTAAGTTTACTAACTATACAATGTTGAACGATATCATACGGCTTAATGAGATGAATAATGGAACAGTTCCCCTATTCAATTTGGCGTGGACTTAAAATAAAGGGTACGGTGTAAATCGGGCATATTTTGGATTGAAAAATTAAACCATGTTTCTTTGTCAAGTTGAATTCATACAAAATAGAGAAAAACAATTGACTCAAGACTCCTTTTTAGTGAATGCAAATTGCCGGACCTTTCTCTTGACTTCTTCCATCAGGTTTTGTATAGCCTTGCTGGTCACTTTGTTCGCCGCAGAACGCCAGTTAGCCTTGAACTGCGTCTCGCTGAAAACTGTCATTCGTGTTTTCTTCCGATTGATCATAACCCAGTATTTTTCCACATGGCGGAGCTTTACTGTGTTGGGAGGGTTCATGTCTTTTAGCACACACCTGGACGTTGTTCGCGGCATACCACTCCATGGACTTTTTTCCCGCAATGGCAAGATGCCAAATCCGGCCAACATAGAACGGAATAACTATGTTGCTTGAGGAAAGGCAACAGTCGTTTTTTTCAAGCACATGAATTTCCTGGTAACGAAACCTCCCGTGATGAAAATGTTGCTCTTCAATCCACAGGAACAGATAACCTGCCACACGAGATATTTTTTGCAAACTTCGACAGCTTAATGTGTTGAAAAAGCTCTGCCACCTTAACTCATCCAGTTGAGCTGTTTGAAGTCTGCCTTGTCGTAAATTTCAACAACCTGTACCACCCACTTCAACTTCGTCAGCATCTTCACGTGCACCTTTCGCGATCGTTGGTCGACTTATTTTGCTTATCATCAAGATTTGGAGTCAACATCTTTTTGTAAGTCGACAGTCAAGGTCGCTTTTTAGCTTGATTCACAGTTGTAGAAGACACTCCCAGCTTGCTTGCGACATCTCGGACGGTTGGGTTGGTATTTCGTTGCTGGCCACTCTTTCCGTTGTTTTTGCGGTTTTCGGATTTCGATTTCTCCCCGATCCTGTCTTCCTGGCAGTCGACAAACGTTCTCCAAACACTTACGTTAGTGACGGTTGATTTGGACACATTCAACAATTCTGTCAACTTGGCGTGCGAGTAGTTCGGATTTTCATCAACCAGAGAAAATCACCGGAAAACGTTTCATAAGAGAATAAAACTAGAACTGATCCCAGCTTCAACCGAAAACTTGTGTGGGAAGTAAAACAAAAATAACAAATAATTATAAGCTTATTGTGCTGTTTATTGCCAACCAATCTTGTGAAAATTGCGAAAAAGAACTATGTTGTATCACCATTTTTAGAAATTCTTGAACCGGCGTAGGTTAGGGTGACAGCAAAAAAGGTCATGTCAAATTTCGAAAACCCACCATGTTCATTTTGTTCATTGACCCCAAAAAATGGCCTGTATAAAATTTCTGCTCAATCGTGTATGATTAACGGGTTCCTCAATGTATTCGAAGTAGTGTTTTATTGACCCTCGAATATCTGCTAGGAAGGAGTGCATGAAATTAGGAAAATCGAAATTTTCTTTTCCCTAAGCATATAACATGCACATAAAAGTTTTTATAACCTAAGCCTTCCTGTATGGCTGAGAAGGTGAAAAATTCGGGAAAAATGTAATTTAATATACGTAGTAAAAATTGAATCGATATGGGTCGTTTCATCTCAAGGGTGCAAAAAAAGTACAAACGTTTACGTAAAGCAACTATGCACAAATTCCTTTGGTGCCGAATGGAACACTCCTCGCTGCATGGAACCTTTCCAGTTTTTAATTACAATGCCGTTTCTCGCCGAAATCACTTATTTTTTTTGAATTATGGTTAGGATTATTTAAATTATGGTTAGGATTATTTGCGCGAAAAAGACGTATTGTGAGTGAGACTCGAGTTACAGCATTTTAGAGAAATAATGTCATTTTTTTCTAGTTTCAATTTTTTTTTTAGTTCTATTTCAAGCAGTAAATGTGGAGTTGACGATTGAAAAATGTACTAACTGGGGAAATAGTTAATTAGTAATAACAGTTATTTAGTAATTAGTAATTTACGAAAAATATAGTCCAGCAGGTGGGAGTTTTTCAATAACTAGGCATTTTAAAAATTTCAAGTTTAGTAAAGAAAAGCAATGTATGCAATTTCACGAGAAGAATAAAAATGCACTAAGAACCAGAACTGAAGGTATGATTTAGGGTGGAACGGTATTGAAACCACAAATGGTCGATTTCGAAGGAAAAATTGTGACAATTTATGCATTAATTTTATATTCAAAATATTGTAATTTAAAATTTAGTCTAACGTACATTTTTTTTACTTTTTTGATTTGTTTCAACTTTGTAACAATGAAAGAAAATTCACCCCAACTTTTGATGAGCAATGTATTTTGGGAGTGTAAATAGATTTTAATCTCAAGAAGCTTAACACTTAATATTCTTTTCCCTTTTTCAAGTGATATTACTATATCCTACTGCAGTCTTGTCCACTTACTCATCTTTGTGCATTTTCCAACGCATAAATTGCATCACATCAGTTTTTTAGTAGGCATTGTGATGAGCAAGAAAAAAAGCACAACCTTATTGAGCGATGCCTTTGCGCGTAGGGAGTGTGGAATATAACTTCACACATGAGTAGGCGAGCCAAAGCTGCGTGCTGTTGAGTAAATTTACTGTGTCTGGGCTAAACTTATCATAGACCTGCACCGTGATAGTAAAAAAACTCAGTGAGCATAACACAGTGAGTATAGCACAGAGCCCTACGTATACGCTACAGAACAGGTTATTAAGGAAACAGTCAGAAAAATTTCCCCAGCTAGAATTTTCATCATAGTGCCTTTCTCAATGAGTAATATATGTGTATGAAAGTCTCTCTGCGGGAGCTTTATGCGCTTACTCTTTACAATACAAGCTTTCTGATGTTGCGTATTTTGCTTCCTTCACACAGTGTGCATTTGCTTTTAGCGCGCGAAAAAAATAATCAACTCATCCGTTTTTTTAACATGCTTCAGTGTTCTGTGCAAATTATATGAGCCTCTTTGTTACACACGATGAGTATGCCAAGACTGTCCTACTGTTTATAAAAGATTTTTTCGTAGTCTTGTTCTTGCAAATATTTGAATTGGGAATAATTAGTAATAGTCATTTATTGCTTTTATTGAATAGATATTTTTAGTACTATATCAAGAAAATTGATATTTTTTTCTTTCAAATAAAACATTTATTTGCTACATTGTTTCAAACGCTTTACGCACCGGTGCCTAATTACGCTAAAAAATATTCTACATTGCCTATCCAAACAAAAATGCAGTTTTATATTTTTTGCATATGATAATTAATTGTGAATGTTGCGTGAAGTCCATTTTTGCATTTTAAATATCGTAACTACTACTATCAAAATAAACTACTACTATCAAAATAAATAACTACTACTATCAAAATAAAAATTTAATAGATCAGTGAGGAAAAAAAGGTATGAAATTGTTGCAGTTTTGACAATCGCAGGTGGAAGTTTTGGAAAAAATAATTGAAATCTAGCATGAAAAAAATGAATAAAAAGAAGGAAATTCGCCTAGCGAAACAATGTAATATTTTATTAAAAGATATTTTCAATTGTAAAATTGAAAAATAATTCGTATAGCAACCTTTTGAGAAACTCACCTGATTCCAATCTAAAGTAAGATACGTTTTTCCTATGCGAATAGCCTTACATCATACGAAAAAGGGTTGCCTATTGAAATTGTAGCATTGGTTATTTTATTTTTTCAACTCTTTGCCACTGTATCAAGTCAGACTAAAAATTGCAGCGATCCAATTATCGAGCCCCAGCTGAAGTACCTCTGCGTTGACCCAGAACCCTCGTCCACTCGAATGAGTTTCCAATGAATGTAAGAAATTTCCTTTGTTGACCAAAAATTTCAATCACTCGACTTCGTGTACGCCCGGCAATCACGACTTTCCCTCCCGCCGCAGCTAGGACTGCGTAATGGCATGCAGCAAATCGTTTCGTCCAGTATTGGAACGGGGGAAAAAAAGTTCTCCATTTCACGGAATCAAAACGCAAAAATTATTCAACAGCAAAATTGGAAATCGGCCAATCTAAGCGAGCGGCCTCTGCCGGGAACTCTCGGGGTTTGTTTGATTTCCACCCTCATCCGAGAAATGTTTATCGCGCGATACGCCACATCCGGTACCGTCCCAGAAGCAATTTCAATTTATTTCTGCGTTTGATTTTTATAGCTGGCACGAGAAGTTCTTTAGCGAGTAAGCGCGACTGTGCCGAGGCGGACTAGGAGCCCATTTCAATCGAATTCATGGGAATATAACAAGGAAAATTACAATTTACTCCTCTCAGAATTTCGGTCCGTCCGGGAGGGGCATCGCTATATAGAAAAGGATTAGTAAAGAGTCCTACACGCTGGCACGCAACATTCAACCGCAACACCAGAGTGACAGCTTGAGGCGACAACGATGATGACGGCCACGGCTGGCGGGCTGAACTGGACGGTCACAAGAATAAGACCGAATCGAATAGCCCGAGAAAACAACAATGGCTCTCCTATCGCGCTGGAAAATTTTCAATTTTCCTTCCAATTTACTTCACTTCAATGGCAGTTTTTACGTCCTTTTATGGTGGTTCTTCGAAGTTATTTTTTATAGTGAACCATTCGATTGTATTGAATTGAATTACCCTTGTTGGCTATGAGTTGATGCTGGGCGCCAATGTGCGCAGGGTTCAGCTTTAGATTCAACGAAAGAAAAAAAATTAAAAACGTAATCCATTACTAGGACACAGGTAGTTCCGAAAAGCTGCTCGAAATTGCCACGCTCAAAGGGGGTAATTTGAAATGTTCAAAGCCTCCCGCCGGGATCCCAATACATGAATAAATCATTTCCATTCGATTCGAAACACATGCACTGCTGCTGAATCCCTATTTCTCGCAATGCACTAACTGACTGATCCGTCATATCGGCACCAAATCCGTGTGTAGAGGTGTGTAGAGGTGTGTAGAGGTGTGTAGAGGCGCGTGTGGGTGTTTGTGTGTGCATGTGCGCTGCATATTGCAGCTTGGCATCGACCGGCAGCTGTAGTGGCAGGCAGGGATTCCGGGGATTTCCGTTGATGCAAATTTGATCACATGTAGTCGGTTGTAAAACCTTTGCCAATACGAGCTCGTGTACATTCCAGCGTTTGCCTACCCCGTCCAATTAGGCACTCTGTGTGAATCCACAATGACGGACTGTAACGGCAGCTCGACAGGAAATGTGACACTCTTTCCACCGGCAGCCCGGCTGCAGTGTCGAGTGTCGAGCCCTGCCAACTATGGGCATGTAATCCCTTCTGACATTGCGAGCTCTGTCCAGGCAGGCTCTCGGAGAGAAAGGATGAGATCTAAAAAAAAAAAAAAAAAAAAACACAGAGCTGGAATGGAATTTATCACCGGAACGGAACATGATCATTTCGGTTATGCAGTCCCTGCTGGGCGAGTCGGACCAAATCCGTGCACCAATTACGGATTGGCTTCTTTAATTTGGGCAAACGTTGATTTTTTTTTCTTCCGTTGCTACGAATAGCGAGCAGCTGTATGTGTGTGAGAGAAACAAAACAAGAAGTTGTTTTCGCCCGGTGGTTTGTACAACTGCGCGAGGGTCTATTTTGTCCAAAACAATTACTACACCCGCAATCAACCCAATTGTGCGCAGAATCAAACAAAAAATAATTAAAATAATAACACTCAAGGGTAGTAAAGTGCAGGAAGAAACGCTGTAACAATATTGTTGTTTTGTTGCTTTTACAGGGTATTCAATTGAGAACAGTAAAATCGCAATAATAAAATGAGATGAGACAGTCACCAAATAAATACTGATTGTAAAGTACATGAATCTACATTTTTTTATTTGCATGTAATGACGTAGAACTACGACTAACCGTAAAGGTGCAAATTTGTATTACGCGTGTATCAAAACGTTTTCTATGTAAGGTTTTATTCATCTATAGGTATGCAAAAAATCGACACACATGTCCATGGTTTATGCATCAATCGATGCCTGTATTTTATACGATTTGCTATTAGTATCAACAGTACGTCATAACATGTCACGATAATAATAATTTTTAGAAAGCAATAAAAAAGTGCAAATTTGTTCATTAATCGAAGGTCATAAACTCAGATGGAAATTTCATAATGCGATGCTCAACTCGAAACACCGAAGCAAGCTGTTCCTGCGATTGGCATGAATCCTCATCAAACGAATCCTCCAGACTGAGTGATTCTTCCAAGTTTCTTTACGTTTGACGTGGGACTACGTCTTTGTTTACTATACTGGGATGCATTCTGCACAATTGGAAATGAAACTGGCAAATGTTGCATCAGATTTCAAACGTTAATAACAGCATAACCACATAAAGGATAACAATAACCAATATGTTGTTGGATAGATAAAATGGAGAACAATTTTGTAATATGCCAGTCATCAAGCTAATTTCATTGCTAAGCGGTTTGAATGATAAAAGTTTCAATGACAAATTTACGCGAATAATGAACCAATTATATGCGAGCATTCCTAGCACCGACGACGTGAATGGACACCATCCGTTCCCTGTGATATATTCTCTGTATCAATATCGAAATAAAAATTGACAGAATCTCCCCGTCCCAATAGGTCAATTTATTTAGACTAATATGATGTCTCGAAGGTAAAAGTTTTCCGAAAAGCTTGAAACAATCCCCATTCTTGAACAATTCGAGGAAACACCTGCAATGCTGCAATCGAGGAAAACCTGCAATGCTGCTGTTGATGGTGATTGAAAGTTCATCTCATAAATATGATTATCATAAATTACTCAACAAGAATTGTAAATTTTTGCAACGGATATTTATTTAATTTTATCTTCGATATTCACTGAATAATCGTGACTGGATGGTATCGAAAGAGTAAATTCCGAAATATACACATTTATAGAAGAGTAAGAGCCTGCGAACGCTCGTGACTTTTTGGTTTATTTACTAAGATTCATTCAGAATCTCTTTTTACATTTTTAAATTGCTAGATGATATATTATTATTTTAAGCTTTACCATAATTAACGTATATTAGCTGTCTTCGTAATACAGCGAATGTAGTTGTAGGCAAATGAAAAAAATTGTCAAGCAAAAAATAAAAATGGAACTGTTGATTGCTACAATTTTTTGCTGGAGCTTTTAATAATTTTGTTAGACATGTCTTCTTATGTTTGCCAATCAATGAACCTTTGTAAGGGCTACCATATTATTTTGAAAGTAAGATCCATATTAAAGATTTGATTTTATCAGAGCTAAAAAAGACAAAACCATTCATTATCATAACGTAAATATTATTAAATTTGATTTCTGAGGATATAGAGTTAATTTTGACTTTGACGCATTACGAACAATTCTTGGCGCTTCTTCAACAAGCACGATATGCTTATGTCTTATCAAATACATGTTGTTTGCACAAAAATATACTACAGGTATAATATCGCCAAATTTAAACGATATTCTTTCGAGTGTTGTTGAATATATCGAAAATTGATTTCCAGGGGAGGCTGAAAATAAAAATACGTACAGTCGCTGAGCAAACACATTGATTCTGTCAGCAGACTCTGTATATTTTGTAACAAATAAACCCTTAATTACAATGTTTAGTCCCACGTCACCATTTCATACAACCATAGGGCTGTATACCTTGTAGTATTTTTCCAACGGAGCGGCAATGTATGCTCCTTAATAGAGACAAAACAAATTGTCGAAACCCACATTTTTCTGTTTGACCCTTAGGATGACACTTTTTGTCATACAGTTGCCAAAAAACCGCCTCTATTCAAAATCTTCAATTTAAAAAAAAAAATTTATCTTTTGGACCTTTCAATAAAAAATATAAAGCTGCACTTCAAATAACAACAACCATGCGAAAATTATAAATAAATCCGGTTCTTTACCATTTTGTTTTGATACCCAGATGATAACGTAATGTCTCTCACACAGTCCAACCCTTAAAACATTGTTTATGATCTTTCATTTGAAATTTTTGTTATTGAATAGTTTTAGGCCCAATTTTTTTGTTTGGCCCTTAGGGTGACACTTTCTGTTACAGGGTTGTCCAAGGAGCGATTTTTTCGAAATTTCTACTGTCAAAAAATTGTAACTGTTGAGCCGCGTAAACGATGTTAAATCTCTTGACATCAAATTGAAGGCAATCGATGTACATTTTAAGAAAAAACATCACTTTGAAAAACAATAACCATGCAAAAAAATTAATGCACACCGTTTTCTGCCATGTTGGAGGATTCAAGACCTAAGAGACCCTTTCGTTTGATTTTTTTTGTATTCTTTAGAAAATATTACATAAAATATCAAATTCTCACGGGCATTTTTTCGTAGTTTGGGGATAGATTTTCTTAAATTTCTAACGTCCACTACAACCAACATGTGTCTTCATTGGAAAAACCTACTTCAATGCAACCTTTCCTACTGCAATGCAATGTGAACCTTTCAAACGGTAAAACCTTTCAAAACGGTAAAACGGTTTTGATGGAGGAGGGCAGTTATGATGTTTTACGTAATTGGTGGATAATCTTATAAGTAAATTTACAATTTTTTTTTTCGATATGTTATTATTAATTTGAAATGAACATTACTAAGACTATTTCTGCGTAAATTTGGGAACTAACTAAATTTTTACAAGAGTTTTAAAAATTACGTGCTTACTTAGCTTTATTAATTGCAAAATTACGGAATTTATCAAGATTTTTCCACTTGAATTTTGGAGTTAAGTAGACTTTTGATTGAACAAAGTTTAACTTTTAGCTTTTTTTTGCGAGATTTTTTTACGCTAAAGTTGCTATTCACGCAGTTTTACTAATCTTTTTTACGATAATTTAAAATGTACGTACTTTTCGGAATTTATACACACTTTGATATGAGCGAGTTTTTCAATTTTCGATATTTTTCCACGCGGGTTTTTCAGCAAAGTCGCAGTATATTTTTGATGATTGCTTTTCCAAATCATATAAAAGGGTCAAAATTCAAAAATAACACCACCGCGGGTGGTTTCGAAATTTCGTCAAAAATACTTGTGATTTTTTTCAGATTTTTCAGTGCCCCAGAACACAGATTTTTAACATATTGTTTTAAATAGTTACTAGTGAAAAAATATTTTTTTCTTCAAAAAAATATTTTCGTAAACTAAAACTTAGAATGCATCTGCTGTGAAAATTTCATCAAATTCGATGTAATATTTTCAAAGCTATGTCTATTCAAACACAAATTCGACCTAAATTTCAAATGACAATAACAACTTGAAAACTTAGTCAAATTCAATTAGAATTGGAGAACCAACCTCCCGAGTGAAACACTTGAAGTTTTTAATACTTATTTGAAAAAATTAAACATCGCGATTTTTAGTGATCCGTTTCACGGATACTGACCCAAAACTTATAAAACTTCTTACACGTGTAGTTTTTATGCGAGTTGTGCAGTTATCGCGATTATTTTCTACGCACCACATGCATATCCCTCGCGTATCACACACGCTCATTTTTTGTTACTCTAAAGTGAGTTAGATATCACCTACTTTTGAAAAAAGTGGAGGTACCCTAATTAGGGTACTTTTACGGTTACTCACTTCTGAGTAAGGGCGTCATACGTCAAAAACTGAGTGGAATCTACTCTTTTCATGCAAACCAGAAATTAACGAAAATGAGTACAAGTTACCCAGTTTGCCTAAATACGGAAATTTATTGATTTCTGGTTTTTGTAAATCTGACTAAATAAATAAAATAAAATCAGAACAATCAAAAACACAGAGTTATTTTTCATCGAAACATTAGAAAATTTACTAAATCATTCCCGTGTCTTCATTGAATGCGGCACCCAACCGGATGACAGTTGCCCGTGAACTGTGATTTACATTTTTGTGCCGGAAAATCCGTCATCATTCGTCACCTAATACTGCGAATGATTTAAATTGCATCGATTGTTGAGCACTGTACATCAATACAAATGTTTCCGTTTGTTATCACGAATAAAAGTCCGGCTTCAAACGGCATCGTAGAACATACAACATGCGGTTGTTCATTTTGAAGAGATCTTTTAGGTGTTTTCAAATCCTCTGCAATACTGATGTTGGGCTGAAATTATTAATTGATTAAGAAATTATTGATTTGATGACAGATCAGATACTTACTGCTAGCCAACGAATAAAAAGAGACACCAATTGTTCTTCGGAAACCGATAATATTGCTGTTGAAAACTTTTGACATATACATATACTCAGGGTGAGTAAACATCATGGATAATAACTCAAAACTGAGTAAACATGGTAATTATGAAAATTTGGGTTCATGTTACTCAATTGTCCAGTACTCGATTACTCACTTTTTGACATTTTGCATAAGAATACCAAACTGAGTAGATCCTAATCAGATTAGAGTTAAAATAAAGCAGCGTGTAGGTTTGTCGTTGTGTTCGGCCCACAAATTCAATTGCCTTGTTTTGGTTAGGCATGTTTTGAAATTCATGTAATATAATAAAAATGCGACTTGATTTTGAAAAAAAAGTCACCTGCAAATCGTTCAAAGTATTGTGTATCGCTTGTTACAACTTTGTATGTTAGTCAGGGCCGGATTTAAGAGCTGGGGGGCCCGGGCAGATATTTCTGTGGGGCCCCTTTCTCTAAGAAATTAAGAGGTAAGAAAATTTCAAATTGTGAAATGACTTTAAACGATGACGAGCAAGAAAGAGGTCTTCACTCTGTTTTCACGTCTGCCCCAGGACTAGGGGAATTCCTACATCCGGGAGGCCCGGGGCATTCCCCCTCTTTGCCCCCCCTCAAATCCGGGCCTGATGTTAGTTTAAACGACTTGGGCAGTATGAGGCCTAGTGTTGTCATGTAGTAGACTCACCTTTCTATGCCTTATATTTGGGCCATTATTCATTCAGTGCTTAGCTTAATCGCATCAATTATACTCGATACCGTTCCCCAGGGTAAGTTGTTGAGTTGTACAACTTACCGACTCACCATCTGTTTGTGGACTTCAGGGCGGCATACGACTCAGTGAAAAGAAACGAGCTGTGGCAGATCATGCTGGAAAATAATAAAGCTGAGTCGTATGACACTGGAGGGATCAAAATCGTGCGTGCGGATAGCTGGCGAGACATCAGCCGCGTTCGTAACGTTGGATGGACTGAAGGAGGGGGATGCGCTCTCCAACCTACTGTTTAACATCGCTCTTGAGGGTGCAGTACGAAGAGCAAACGTGGAAAGAAACGGCACGATCATCACGAAATCTCACATGCTTCTTGGTTTTGCGGACGACATCGATATCATCGGTATCAACCGTAAGGCCGTGGAGGAGGCCTTCGTATCTTTTAAGAGAGAAGCAGTGAGATTGGGACTTGTCATTAACTCTGCCAAAACGAAGTACATGGTAGCTGGCAGAGAGCATGGGAGTCCCCGTGGTGTTGGTGCTGAGGTGGAGATAGATGGGGAACGATTTGAAGTGGTTGACGAATTCGTTTATCTTGGCGCGCTTGTGACATGTGACAACGATATGAGCCGTGAAGTGAAACGACGAGTTGCAGCTGCGAACAGGGCCTTCTACGGACTACGTAACCAGCTAAGGTCCCGTAGTTTGCAAACTCGCACAAAACTAGCGCTGTATAGAACGCTGATGCTCCCGGTGGCCCTTTACGGACATGAAGCATGGACGCTGAAGGAAGCTGATCGACGAGTGCTCGGAGTTTTCGAGCGTAAAGTTCTGCGATCGATACTCGGCGATAAACTGGAAGATGGAGTGTGGCGCAGACGCATGATTCACGAGTTGTACCAGGTATACAAACATGCAGTGAAGGTAATACAGCGGGGCAGGCTTCAGTGGGCTGGACATGTAGCCAGGACGCCTGACGAGAGAGCCGCCAAAACTATCCTCAGTAGAGAACCAGGAAGAGGCCGTCGACTCCGTGGCACGCGGTGGATGTGCGCGGTGGAAGAAGATGCACGATCTGCTGGTGTACAGGGAGACTGGAGAACGGCTGCCCAAGACAGAAGAAGCTGGACATCTCTAATTCGTTCGGCCCTAGACCGGTGAACGGTCCGTTAGCCAACAAAGTAAAGTAAGTAAGTAAAGTAAGTACCGTTCCCCAGGGATTGTTCCGTTCGGTTTCAACAGTCTAAAATAAAAAAAATACCGCCTTAGATCTGGCCGACAACATAGAGCATGACCGGGCGGTTCCCATGACTTTCTTTTTTTTTGAGATGCTCTTATGAACCATTTTTCATCACCCTTTATGATATGATGAAGAAAACTCTACCTTTTTTGTTACTGGATTAGTTGCTTACAGGCGACAAAACGACACTCAACAGTTCTTGGCTTCAAATTATGAGAAACCTAATTATTCCCAATCGCTGTGAAAATGCACAGCGGGTATCTCATAATGCCGAAGCAAGCTGTTTCCGCGTTTCCAATTCAGCGTCTTCGAAAGTTGTGGCCTTCCTTTACACGAACAGTCGTAAATATCAAAATTACCGTCTTTAAAACGAGGGAACCAATCATGGAACGCTCTCGATGCACTCCAGCCGCCGTTTTCCTAGAATTAAAAATGCAAAGTAACACTTCTGGTAAATGATAATTCTTTGGCACAAAAACAAATATTTTCACCCAACTAAAAGTATATGACGCCACAATTGGGTCGCTAACGAGTCAAAGCGGTTTGTTCGCCATGTATCTCAGTCTGCTTCATCACGGTTCAGATATATCAAACCAGCTGCTGGCGCCGTCTATTGGCGAATAGCGAGAACCTAATATTTATACACATCAATTCCACGCGAAAAAGTCATACCCGATTTTTTTTTACTTTGATTATACTCAAAATCGGTACAGTTGTTCGGGATCGATAAATTTTGGATCCATATTTTTTTAGCCCTTGGACTGGCACTTTTTGTTAGAAGGTTGCCTAAAAAATTGACAGTTTTTCAAAATTTTGGGCTTCCAAAGTTTGTTACTTATTTAAAAGACCGATAGCGAAAAAATGACAAACTTTACTACTTACTTTACTTTTAAGGCGACAGACCGATTTTCGATCCAGTGCCAGAAAACGTCGCCATGTCCCTTAGTCTTGGGCTGCTATTCTCCCATCGCCCCTAACACCTATTTCGCGAGCATCCTCGACGACAGCACACATCCAACGAGTACGGGGTCTACCCCGAAGTCGACGACCTCTATCGGGATTTCAGCTAAATATAGCCTTCGATGGACGCTCATCCGGAATTCTCGCTACATGCCCAGCCCACTGAAGCCTTTCGTGTTTTATTCGCTTGACTATATCCGCCGATTTGTATGCCTGGTACACTTCATGGTTCATGCGTCTGCGCCAAACACCATTTCCTAGTTTGCCGCCAAGTATTGAACGCAAAATCCTACGCTCAAAACCACCAAGAGCTCGCCGATCAGACTTTTTCAGCGTCCATGGTTCATGGCCGTAGAGAGCCACCGGAAGAATCAGTGTTTTATAGAGTGCAAGTTTTGTACGGATTTGCAGACTGCAGGACCTTAGCTGGTTACGTAATCCGTAAAAGGCCCTGTTTGCAGCTGCTATCCGCCTCTTTATCTCACGGCTAACCTCGTTGTCACATGTCACTAATGTTCCCAGGATTAACTTTACTTTAAATAACAATTATCATGCAAATCTATACCTATAAAAATGCAGTCCGGTCTGTCTGTCTGTCTGTCTGTCTGTCTGTCTGTCTGTCTGTCTGTCTGATCCATATAGGCTCGGAAACTACCGAACCTATCGACGTGAAAATTTGTATGTAGGGGTTTTAGGGGCCGAGAAAGGTTCCTATGATGGTTTGAGACCCCTCCCTCTTCTGGAAAGGAGGGGTCCCATACAAACGAAATACAAATTTCTGCACATCTCAAAAACTAACCAAGTAAATGGAACCAAATTTGGCATGTGGATGTTTTTAGGAGTAACAAATATGTCCTATTGGTTCGACACCCCTCCCTCTTCTGGAAGGGAGGGGTTCCATACAAATGAAACACAAATTCCTCCACATCTCGAGAACTAACCAAGCAAATAGAACCAAATTTGGTAGGTGGATGTTTTTAGGGGTAACAAATATATCCATAATGGTTTGACATCCCTCCCCCTTCTACAAGGGAGGGGTCCCATACAAATGAAACACGAATTTCGCACAGCTCAGGAACCAATCAACCAAATACAACCAAATTTGGTATGTGAATATTTTTGAAGGTAACATGTATGTCCATAATGGTTTGACTCCCCTCCCTCTTCTGTGAGGGAGGGGTTCCATACAAATGGAACAAAAATTTCTGCTTATCTCGAGAACTAACCAACTAAATGGAACCAAATTTGGCATGTGAATATTTTTAGGAGTAACAAATATATCCATAAGGGTTTGACACCCCTCCCTCTTCTATAAGGAAGGGGTGCCATACAAATGAAACTCAAATTTCGCACAGCTCGAGAACCAATCAAGCAAATTTAACCAAATTTGGCAAGTGAATGTTTTTAGGTGTAACAAACATGTCCATAATGTTTCGACACCCTTCCTTCTTCTGGCATATCTCCAAATACCATTTCGAAATCTAAGATGGCGACTTCCGGTTTCTGAAAAACAGCGGCAAATGACCAAATACCACCCAATATGGGTATTTCCGGAATTGTTATGATCAAGGTTGTTAAACGATACATTGTCGTCGATAATCGTCATCGCCGTTACCGATAACGTATGGTATCGTTATTGACGATGACGATACCGTCTTCAAACATTAACGATATCGGCGATAACGATAGTCACTAGACGTTATCAGCTCACTAACG
The DNA here is from genome assembly GCF_029784165.1 of Wyeomyia smithii. Lineage (NCBI taxonomy): Eukaryota > Metazoa > Arthropoda > Insecta > Diptera > Culicidae > Wyeomyia > Wyeomyia smithii. The sequence goes on from NC_073696.1 coordinate 244,292,395, forward strand.
CCTTATGCCAGTTTTGTCTGTTGTGGTAGTGAATGGTGTACGACTTGATCAAAAAGCAGGCACGGGGTGAGGAAACGTTTTTCTAAATAAATTTCTCAGTTTTGATTGCTTTAGCTTATGAGGCGCTTTTTAAAGCACAAATTCGAATAGTAAGGTATGTGACATTCTCATATTTGCATTTAAAATGCATATAAATGATATCTATCTTCTATCTATCTATCTATATCTATCTATCTATCTATCTATTCTATTCTATTCTATATTTATATAAAAGAGAAGTTTTGTATGTATGTATGTATGTATGTATGTTCCACCATAACTCTCGAAGACCTGAACCGATTTCAACCAAACTGGGCATACGTGTTCTTTGTACAAAGGAAGTGGTCATAGGAATATTAGATAGGGGGAGGGGTCACCCCTTAAGAAGGAGGGGGTCAAAAGTAATAAATTTTCATACATAATGGAAACCTTCCATTGAAATTTGATGATTTTCGGGTTCTTGGTCATATTTGGAGGCCAGAAGTTGATTTCCAGAGACCGAAACATGATGCCATTTTCAATCCAAGATGGCGACTTCAGGTTTCTGGGAAGTCAATCAAAACTGTGGAAACACTCACAAACCCCCCAATGTTGGTATTTTCGGAGCAAAAATGACTTTTAAGAACCGGTTATCGGTGCCTGACGATACTTTGAAACTTGGGTTGCCGACTTCCGGTTTCTGGAAATCTGCGAAAATTAATAATTGAATTATATACTTCGCAATATGGGTATTTTCGGAATCGGAATGACGTCGTTATATGAAAATCGATCATATATTTCCAAATATTGGCCTTTTTTGAAACGTAGGGACGTCTGTTTGCAGCCAAAAATAGGCTTTCGTGCCAATGTTTCTAGAAAAGTGTTTCAAAACATCCAACCTGCTTTGATCCGTTTTTGGAACGATTTCTTGACATATTTCTTGCATAATTTGATAACGGAGAATCCAATCTAGCGTTTTGGTTGAAAAATATGTTTGGAAAAGTTGCTGAAGCTCAACTGTTACCGAATAGAAATTTAGTTAAGAGCATCGATCATAAGATAAGAGCTCCTAAAATCCAGCTATTTATTTAAAAAAAATATTTTGTATGTATGTATGTTTAACCAAACTTGGCATACGTGTTCTTTGTACAGAGGAAGTGGTCATAGAATATAGAATTGGGAAGAGTAAGGAGCAACCTTCAAACAAGAAGGGGGTCTCAATTGGTCAGAAAATCTATTTTTCGTGCATTATGAGAACTTTCTGAATGAATACGGTAGTTTTTGGGCCTTTGTTCATGTCTGGAGACCGGAAATTGATTTCCAGAGACCGGAACAAGATGTCGAAAAGAGAAAGGGGCAGCAATCAAGGAGGGAGGGGGTCTTATTTTATAAGAAAACCAGGTCTTTTAGTGACCTTTGGGAATTTTTTGAAAAGACACGATAACTTTTATGCCCTCGGTCGGTCATGGCCAGAACTTTCGGTTTCTGGGAAGCTGTATACAACTGTAGAAAACGTTTACAAACCTCCAAACATTGGTATTTCCGGAACTAGGATAACCTTTAGAAAGCAGAAATAAAAGTCCAATGACATTTTTTAAATTCAATATGGCAACTTCCGGTTTCAGAATTTTGTGAAAAACGAACATATGCTCTGCATTATGTATATTTTCGATATCAAGATGACGTCCAGAATCCAAATTTTCATGTCCGGCGCAAATTTTTAAATCGTGCATGGCGGATTACATTTCCTGGAAAGGTTACTAGAATACAGAAGAAGGCATGGACGTAATATTTAAACGTTGTTTTGAAATCAATTCCGCGATTTCTGCTTTCTGTCAAGCTGTGTAAAACTGAGTAAAATGGTTAAATAATGTCAATATTTCTAGACAGAGAACTATGTTAAGACAATGACATCGGGCGTTCAACGCTATTTTCAAATTCGAGAAGAAAAATATTCAAATACTCCCTGATATTAGGTTCATAGGTCAGAGCTGACTCCCCAAAACCGAAAATTGGTCTCCGAACGTTTGGTATGGTGAGGGTTGTTTTTCTGCATTGGAATTTATTTAAAACTTGAGGAAAATGTGGAGATTGTCCCCGTATCTCCAAATTGTTAATTTATTCATGAAGACTGATGTTCATTAAGACTGATGTGATAGGATGATGTTGATATTGCTTACACAAAAAAAGTAAAACGAGAAGACATAGCAAGCAATAATTTAAGCTATCAGAGGTGAGCTTATGCTATTGATTATGTAATTTCAGTGTAATTTGAGTTTATTGTAAGTTAATTGATACCGTCGAAGATGCTGATGAGGCAATCCATTTTCCAACGGAATTTTTGAACTCACTCGAGCCAACTTGGATGCCTCCGCATCGATTCATATACAATCTTATGCAAAAAGGGGCCGAAGAAAACCACTGACGAAGACGTTCGATTATATGGAAATATAGAAAATTATAGAAAAAGCAGAAATTTTTACACGAGCAAGGCCGGGTACATTCAGCTAGTATCTAATAAAGCAAATGATGGTATTGCAGTGGATGGTAATAAACAAACGTTATTGATTCGATACCGTCCAGTAACTATCGTCATTGACAATGACGATAATGTCTGAAGACGTGAGCGTCATCGTCGATAACAATAACAGACGGTATCGTTGTCGGCGTTTACGATAAATTATCGATTAACAACCTAGGTTATGATGCACTGAAGCCACAAATCGACCTCAGAAAACATTTCGAATTGTAAGATGGCGATTTCCGGTGTCTGAAAAATAGCCGAAAATGACCAAATACCACCTAATATGGGTGTTACTTGAACCAGAATGACGCACAGAGGCCAGAAATTGTCTCCAAATGCCATTTTGAAATTCAAGATGGCGACTTCCGGTTTCCGAAAAACAGCGGCAAATGATCAATTACCACCCAATATAGGTATTACCGGAATTGTTATGACGCACTGAAGTCACAAATCGAACTCAGACAACATTTCAAATTTTAAGATGGCGACTTCGGTTGTCTGAAAAACAGCCGAAAATGACCAAATAACACCCAATAAGGGTATTTCCGGAATTGTTATGATAAATTGAAGCCACAAATCGACCTCAGAAAACATTTCGAATTGTGAGATGGCGACTTCCGGTGTCTGGAAAACAGCCGAAAATGACCAAATAACACCCAATATGGGTGTTTCTTCAACCAGAATGACGCACGGAGCCCAGAAATTGTCTCAAAATGCCATTTTGAAATCCAAGATGGCGACTTCCGATTTCCGAAAAACATCGGCATAAGGCCAGATCCCACCCAATATGGATATTTTCGAAATTGTTATGATGCACTGAAGTCACAAATCGACCTATCGACCTCAGACAACATTTTGAATTTTAATATAGCGACTTCCGGTGTCTGGAAAACAGCCGAAAATGACCAAATACCACCCAATATGGGTGTTTCTTCAACCAGATACACGCACAGAGGCCAGAAGTTGTCTCCCAATGCCATTTCATTTTGAAATTCAAGATGGCGTCTTCCGGTGTCTGAAAAACAGCGGAAAATGATCAAATACCACCCAATATGGGTATTTCCGGGATAGTTATGATGCACTGAAGCCATAAATCGACTTCAAACAACATTTTGAATCATAAGATGGCGACTTCCGGTGTCTGGAAAACAGCCAAAAATGACAAAACACCACCCAATATGAGTGTTTCTTCAACCAGATTGTCTCCAAATGCCATTTTAATATCCAAGATGGCGACTTACGGTTTCTGAAAAATAGCCTGAAGTGACCAAATACCACCCAAAATGTGTATCACCTGATTCAGAATGATGCAAGTAGCTAGAAATTGACCTCAGACACGAGTTTGAATTGTAAAATGGCAACTTCTGGGAAACAGCCGAAAATAACCGCATACTACTACTTATGGATATTTCCGTAATCGAAATGATGTATAGAAGTCAAGCATTGACCCTGGACACCATTTTGAATTCGAAGATGACCACTTTCAGTTTCTAAAAAACAACGAAAATAACTGAAATGCATTCAATATATTTCCGGAATACAGGTGATGTACAAAAGCCAAAAGTCGAGGATGTTGTCATTCCGATAAAACCAATCATTTCAAATGATATAAACAAATCGCAAGGAATCAATGAATTTGAAATGTTTAAAATTATTAAATTGAACACTAAAATAGGCGAGACGAAGTTTTCCGGGTCAGCTAGTATTATGATAAAATCCGTTTCTTACCTTTTTGGAGGTTTTGATACCCAGAAAAATAACTCAACTCGAAGATATATATTTTTTATTTCGGCGATAGATTTTTTATTAAGCTTCAATATCCACTATAATCACCATGCGTCTCCATGGGAGAAACCTACTTCCAGGCTTGTTATTCTCCTTAACATGTGGAAAGAGCAAAGTTAAAATTTAGCGCACACTTTTTCTCCAGCATGTGCACCAGGGCTGCTTGTAGCATTTTTGCACTACACTTCTCACTTTTGTTTTGTTCTGTGCTTCTGCTGCTCGCAGAAAAAAACACTTGCAGCTCACACCACAGCTGAGCGAAACAAAAGTGGTGAATCACTCTTGTGAGAATACAGAGAAGTACACCGCGGTGCCAACAGCAGAGATAATACAACTGAGACAATTTGATTTTTTTTGTAGAAGAATGTGATGCGAAGGGTGTGCGTGAGGCTTTTTTGAGATACACAGCAATCTCGACGAAAACCGCAATCTACCTCTTTACCAAGTTGCTCCTCTCATCTGATATTTCAGACACCACCGCGTTGATTTTTTGAAGCACAAACACACTCGATCCGCTACTGTGTTCAAGCAAGTGCGTCGATTTTTTCACCAATGTGAGAGCAGTAGTTATCCCACTGAACGATTTTCTACTAGGCTCCAGTGATTCTCTTAGGAGAAACGATAAGTAAGATACTGTAGTATTAATATTAAAATATCAAACAATAGGGCTCCCTGGGTCTTGGACCTTCAAAAATGGCAACATACGGTTTGTATTCGTTTTATTGCATTTTGCAATGGAGACGCATGGTGTTTATGGCTGACATTAAACATTAAAAACATCGTATTCCCACTAAATAAATATTTCCGGGAAAGTTCGACATTTTGCGTAAAATTGTTTGGGGAATTATTTTTATTATATAGGGTATCGAACGTCTTCGTCAGTGGTTTTCTTCGGTAGTTTTTCTGCAGCAATCATATGCGAAAGGGGGCCGAAGAAAACCACCGTCTAACTGATTTTTCTAGCAAGCCCTATTAGTCCCATATAACTCGTTGTTAGCCAGCATTTCTTTGCAACTAAGGGCTTTTGAGTTACAATGCTTTGAAAAAAGTGTCTAAAGCGAGTCTAAAGAAACTTTTCACCAATGGAAGAGGCTCAGCGGAATTCAAATAATACAATTAAAACAGCAACAGTGCTAGAGCCGATTACACAATGCTCAGTTTTACGTTGCCGAATGAACTCGGTAAAATTTTCCTAGGAACGCCTAAATGGCAAATTCAACTCTACCGTTATATTCCCCAGTTAGATTGCATTTATTTTCACAACAAAGTTTCATTTTCAGTGACACAGTGAGAACATAGTGTACCAACAAAGCGAGAAGCTAGGCTCAGATACGCTAATCGAATGGCACTCCGTGTACGTTAATGGAAACCGATTCGGACAACTGACTTTGTCAGTCATCTCCTGGTATAACGGCAACAACAACAACGCTAAAGGTAACGACAGCACGGCAGTCGAACGCATGGACGGACCGTGCGTAATTACGAACACGTTACTGGTTTTACAGCCAACCATTAGACGGAGAGAGAGAACACCCTGTCGTGCCGGCTCGAATGTCGATAAGAACCGCCGCCACGACTCTTGTCCCGGCTGGATGCTGGAAACCGTTTTGCCATTATCAGAGAAAGCAAACGGTTTCAGCTGTGTTGTCTAGGGTGGTCTAGTGACGTACCATATGATTTTCAGTATTTACTATTTTTAAAATGATTATTAAATTCTTACAATTTGGTATGAATAGTTTAGTATACAGTACCTACAATGCCTAATCAGCCTAACTGTTGATTGAAGCCACCGAATGGAAAGTCACGGCTGCGAACGACTGCCTTACCCCGCCCCTGCTAATGATTATTCACCTCTGCGAGGGAGGGTTTGAGGCTCGTGGAAAACACCGATTGGAATATTCTACCACCCAGCTTAGGGGAGTAAAGTAAAAAGTACACACAGCGCCATTCGAATGTTTGCAGGTGAAAGGGTTATTCCGTAAAACGATATGATTATTATTCCGCTTTCAAAGCACGTTTCACCGAGATGTGCTGTTATTAATACGTTAATTAAATTTTGCTTTGCTGTAATGGGGCTGTGTGCACACACGAGTCGAGCGATGTGTATTCAGATGTTGGTGAAAGGCCTTTAGATGTTGGTTTTTGATTCACAGTTTCTCGGAAATGTGTATCGAGCGTAGGTGCGGGGAGAGCGGGGCTCATCAAAACGCACCCCAAGCCGAGATCAATCAAGGGATCGGCTTATGTGGAGAGGTAAATTGAAGCCAGGCTGTGAGGTAATTTTTAGGAGGGCATAATTTTATTACACTTAATATGTTAATCATAACGAATTCTATTACTCGACTAGCAAGTGATGTATTCCGCATGTGGGAATTGTCACCGAACGAAACTAAAATAAATGACAACTGTGCAACTTGTTTTTCATTTGTCTTCTAACAAAGAGGGGTTTCAACATTGATAAAAGATGAACAGCCTCTGATGTTCAATTTATTAGTACAATAAACCTTTCATCGTTCCGTTCGCCCTTACCGAACCGAGAGCGACTTCGCAATCAAATCGCAAAGCTCACCTCTGGTGCCGCCATTTGAAAAGGTAAAATTCAATTAAAGTTGCCGTAATTGAAAGGAAAAGCTCGAAATGAAATTTTATTATATCAACTTTGTACCCTCCGGTGGGCTGTCGGTGCTGAGTTTTCATTTACAGCGGGTGCTGTACTGCGGGTGCGGTCTGGAACTAGAAGGAGAAAAAAAGTTACTCCTATTGGATACGAAACAAAATGCGATTGTTGCTGCCGAAACAAAGCAGCGGTAATTGTGTTACGTAACGTGTTTCAGTGCTACAGCTAAGGAATTGAATGTTTGACTACTAAGAAGTCTATCTGTTTTATTCGTCTTTCTAGATACTGTCTAACAAAATGCCTTTGAAGGATTTAACGGCATTTCACCCTGCGCTGTATGATTTGCTTGATGGATTTAAATGATTTCCCTGATTTTGTTCGTTGTTTAAAAATTAATAATTCTTGAATAAAATAAATAATATAAAAAAGGAACCTAAATGGTTCACAAATGTAATAAATCGCAGGAAACAAAATGTGAGAGATTACTTTACAGAGTGTTTCGAAACAAACTCGAAAATCTAAATACAGGTTGGACTCGATTATATTTAGTCTTCTATTTTTGTTCAATGTGTCAAACACAAAAAAACGAAACGAAAAAATATTTGCGAGTTGTAGTTTCCTTGGTCAGCTCAAAAGTGCTTAAACTCTTTAAAGACTCAGGTGAAATATTCCAATAAGCAAACATAAAAGCTATTAACCCGGCGGGCAAATTACTCTGCGGCCTTTTGACGCACTTTCAAGCATGCTATGGACTCCAAAATTTACAAAAATGGCCAAAAAACTATAATCTTCATATTATTCCAGCTTGATCTCAAGGGTTTACTCACAGGTTTTACTGTGTTGTGAATCAATAATTTTTTTAACTCAATAAAACTTGTTGTTTTTGTACAAATAAGAAGATTTTTATTTTTGACTATCCCTCGTTAAGTCAGAGAACACATCTCTTACAAAATGTTTGTTTTATCTATAATATTAAGTTTTCAATTTATCGAAATTTTTTCGCACCAACATTGATGTTAACCTAATAAAAAATTAGAAAACTCGAGAAAAAGTCAATCGATATCATCTTAAACATAACTTTTTTTTATATTAACGACTGGTAATGGTTCTTCTTTCTTTAGGATTTCTCGTTTCCAATCCAATTGCCTGACGTTTCGGCCGTTTTGGTGGCATTTTTCAAGGAACAAGTTAGTTGTATCGTATTTGTCTTAAAGACAAATTTTCGTGTATTTCATTCAAAAGAGCTGAGGAACCCAAAAGACAGAACAACCCTTGCCCTAACTAAGCGTTGAAATATTCATATTTGGGTCCAGACAAATATAAAGTAACATAAAATTGTGGATTTTTGAAAAATTCACACCCTTTTGTCTAGCATGTACATTCCTATACTCAATAGACGGGAAATAATTTATACCACCCCCGCTTGCGTTACGTAATATTTGAGCGGACTTTCATGATTAATTAGGAAACGTCCATTAATTACGTAGATCAAAAATAAATATTTTTTACCCCCTCTCCCCTCTTTTATAGATTTTTCATGCATTATCATTTTTTTTATGTTTTTTCATGAATCAATTAGGGAAAGTCCATTTAATCCGTAGCAATAAAATAATATTTTTTGGTCCCCAAGAGTCACGTAGTTTATGGACTTTCCCTGACGTCATTTCTGTTTTAGATTAGTCATATTTGAAATTGAAAAAAAAGTGCTACTGTATATAATCGACACATAGTGTATACACAGTCGAATCATTGAAAAAATTTTTGTAACATAGATTTCATTATGCTATAGAGTGCTGAAAAATATGAAAAATTTAAAACATATCAAAAACGTTAGAAATGTAATATATGTAAAAAATGTAAGATATGTAAAAAATGTAAGATATGTAAAAAATGTAAAATATATAAAAAATGTACAAAAAAGTAAAAACTATACAAAATGTAAACAAATGCAAAAAATGTCGAAAATGTCAAAATGCGAAAAAAGTGTTAAAATGTAAAAAATTTAAAAAATGTAAAAAATGTAAAAATGTAACAATGTAAAACATTTAAAACATGTAAAAAATGTAAATATAAAAAAAATGTAAGAAATGAAAAAAATGTAAAATACGTAAAAATTGTAAAAGAGTGAAAAATGTAAAAATGTAAAATAAGTAAAAAATGTAAAAATATAAAAAATTTAATATAGGGTGTCGAACATCTTCGTCAGTGGTTTTCTTCGGCAGTTTTTCTGCAGCAATCATATGCAAAAGGGGGCCGAAGAAAACCACTGACAAAGACGTTCGATACCCTTTGTAAAAAATGTAGAAAATGTAAAAAGTGTAAAAAATGTAAATATGTAAAAAATATGAAAATGTAATAAATGTAAAAAATGTAAAATATGTAATATAAGTAAAAAATGTAAAAATGTAAAAAACGTAAACAATATAAAACATGTGAAAAATGTAAAAATGTGAAAAATGTGTGAAATGTAACAAATTTAAGAAAATAAAAATGTGAAAAATGTAAAAAATATATAAAATGTAAAAAAGTTCAGAAAAATTTAAAAAATTAAAAAAAATTAAAAGATGTAAAAAATGTAACAAATGTAAATGTAAAATTTGCGAAAAATATAAAAAATTTAAAAATCGAAAATATGTAAAAAATGTCTAAAATGTAAAAAAATTAAATATAAGTAAAAGATGAAAAAAATGTAAAAAATGCAAAATTGTAAAAATGTTAATTGTGTAAAAAATGTAACGAAAGAAAAAACTGTATGAAATGTAAAAATTTAACAAATGTAAAAATGTAAAAAATTTATAAAATGTAAAATATGTAGAAAATGTAAAAAATGCAAAAAATGTAGAAAAATGTGAAATATAAAAAAAAATTTAAAAAGGTAAACAATTTAACGAATGTAAAACATGTAAAAAATGTCGAAAATGTTAAAAAAAGGAAATGTAAAAAATGTAGAAAAATGTATGAAAATGTAAAAAATGTAAGAGATGTAAAAAATGTAAAAGATATAAAAGATGTAAATGTAAAAAATGTAAATGTAAAAAATGTAAAATATGTAAAATAAGTAAAAAAATATATGTGAAAAATGTAAAAAATGTAAAATAATGCAGAATTAAAAAATGTAAAAGATGTAAAATATGGAAAACTTTGAATGATAGATATGTAAAATATGTGAAAAATGTAAAAAAATTAAAAATTGAAAAAATGTAAAAAAAGGACCATGTAAAAAATTGAAAAAAATGTAAGAGATGCAAAAAATGTAAAAATGTAAAATGTGTAAAAAATGTAACAAAAGTAAAAACTGTATAAAATGTTAAAAATGTAACAAATGTAAAAATGTGAAAAAAGTAAAAAATGTATAAAATGCGAAAAAATGTATAAAAATATGTTATTTACCATGTTATGTAAAAAAAATAAAAAAGTTAAAAATGTAAAAATGTAAATTATGTAAAAAATGTAAAAAAAATATTTTTTACATTTTTTACATGTTTCACATTTTTTACTGTGTTAATTTTTTTACATAACATGGTATATGACATACTTACATTTTTTACATTTTTTCACATTTTTTAAATTTTTTAAAATTTAAAAAATATAGAAAAATGTGGGAAAATGTAAAAAATGTAAGAGATGTGAAAAATGTAAATGTAAAATATGTAAAAAATGTAGAATATGTAAAACTGTAAAAAAAATAATAAGGAAAAATATGTAAGAAATGCAAAATATGTAAAATGTGTAAAAAAAATAAAAATGTGGAAATGTGAAATATGTAAAAAATGTAAAAATAAGCAGAAAAATGTAAAAAATGTAAACAATGTAAAAAATGTAACAAATGTAAAAAATATAAAAAATGCAAAAAAATGTAAATAATGTAATAAATAAAAATATTTAAAACATGTAAAAAAATTAAATATGTAAAAAATGTAAATATATGTAAAAATGAAGAAAAATGTAAAAAATTAAAAGAAAAATGTAAAAGATGTGAAAAATGTAACGAATGTAAATGTAAGATATGTAAAATATGTGAAAAATTTACAAAATGTAAAAAATGTAAAAATGTAACAAATGTGAAAAATGTCGGAAATGTAAAAAAATTAAAAAATGTAAAAGATGCAAAAAATGTAAAAAATATAAAATATGTAAAAATGTACAAATGGAAAAATGTACAAATGGAAAAATGTAAAATGTGTAAAAAATGTAACAAAAGTAAAAACTGTATAAATGGAGAGGTTTCAAGATTTTTAAAAATACATCTTTTGATGCAGGAAGATGAGTGATCAATCCACATTAAAGTGAGATAGAAAATTTATTTTTTTGACGTGGGACTACGTCTTTGTTTACTATACTGGGATGCATTTTGTAAAATTAGAAATGAAACTGGCAAATGTTGCGTCAGATTTCAAACGTTAATAACAGCACAACCACATGATGGATAACAATAACCAATATGTTGTTGGATAGATAAAATGTATAACAATTTTTCAGTATGCTAGTTATCACTTTAATTTCATTGCTAAGCGGTAAAATTGATAAAAACTTTCAATAACAAATTTGCGCGAATAATGAACCAATTACATGCGAGCATTCCTAGCACGGACGACGTGAGTGGACACCATCCGTTCCCTGTGATATTCTCTGTATCAATATCGAAATTAAAATTGACAGGGTCTCCCCGTCCCAATAGGTCAATTTATTTTTGCTTCCATGAGCTTAGACTAATATGATGTCTCGAAGGTAAAAGTTTTCCTAAAAGTTTGAAACAATACCCATCCTTGAACAATTCCTAAACCTGCGCTGTAGGTTTCGAAGAACCTAATAAAAATTGATGTCTTGAAAGAAAACATGCCGGTAAAAGCAACAGTACCAGTGGAGTAAAGAACCGCAGGTCTCTCGTCGTCTATGATTGCAGTGGTACTCTTCTATTCGTACTGCAGCGGTACTATTCGTATTGCAGTGGTACACTTTTGTTCGTATATTCTATTCGTGCGCAGTTGAGGAAAAACTGCAATGCTGCTGTTGTTGGTGATTGAAAGTTTATCTCATAAATATGATTACCATAATTTACTCAACAAGAATTGTAAATTTTTGCAACGGATATTTATTTAATTTTATCTTCGATATTCACTAAATAATCGTGATTGGATAATATCGAAAGAGTAAATTCCTAAATATATTCATTTATAAAAGAGTAAGAGCCTGCGAATGCTTGTGATTTTATTGTTTATTTACTAAGATTGATACAGAATCTCTTTTTATATTTCAAAATTGTTAGATGATATATTATTATTCTAGGCTTTACCATAATAAACGTATATTAGCTGTCTTCGTAATACAGCGAATGTAGTTGTAGGCAAATGAAAAAAATTGTCAAGCAAAAAAAATGTAATTGTGGATTGCTTCGATTTTTTGCTGAAACTTGTTAATGGTTTTGTTTAAAATATCTTCTTATGTTTGCCAATCAATGAACCTTTGTTAGGGCTTCCATATTATTTTGAAAGTAAGATCCATATTATAGATTTGATTTAATCAGAGTTAAATAAGACAAATCCATTCATTATGATAACGTCAGTATTATTGGATTTGGTTTTTGAGGTTTTAGAGTTAATTCTGACTTTGACGCATTATGAGAAATTCTTGGTGCTTCTTCAACAAGCACGATATGCTTGTGCCTTGTCAAATACATGTTGTTTGCACGAAAAAATACTACAGGCATAATATCGTCAGATATAAACGATATTCTTTCGATTGTTGTTGAATATATATCAAAAATTGATTTCCAGGGGAGGCTGAAAATAGAAATACGTACAGTCGCTGAGCAAACACATTGATTCTGTCTGCAGACTCTGTATATTTTGAAACAAAAAATCCCCTAATGTCCACGGTCCATACAATTTTTTTAGAATTTATATGGGCAGTTGTCCACGGAGGGGGAGGGGGGGTCAAAATCGTTAAAAATCTGTCCACGTGGTATGTGGATGGCCCCTAATTACAGTGTTTAGTCCCACGTCACCATTTCATACAACCCTAGGGCTGTATACCTTGTAGTATTATCAGATTGAGATAGACGCATGGTGTCTTCGGCAAAATTTTAGGTGATCATAAAAAAATGAACTTTGTCGAAGACATCATGTTTCTATTTCTTATATATTACGAGCAACATAAAGTTTTCTATGAAGAGGTACTGAAAATCACAATTTTCATTATAACTTTTTTCTCAGATTTTTTCGAATTTCCAAACCTTCTACAAAGTTATCAGTCATTCTAATATCCATGTTTATGCTGAACATTGTTATTTTTTATCTTCTAAAATAAAAAAGTTATTTGACATATTTCGATATTTTTAGGGATACTTTCACTTTAACCATCTCAAAACTACGTAATTTTACGCACGTGGCAGTTGAATACGATGAAATAACTATCTTCAGACTTTCAATTAAAGGTACACACTTTGGTATGTAAGAGTATGTAAGCAGCTTTTTCGCCTGTTTTTCAAAGCTATTTGGTACCGATTCTTGTATACAAAAATTTAAAAATAAAACAGTTTTGAGTTTCGAAAGTGCCCCTTAACGATCTTGAGTCAAACATGGATGCATGTTTTGATAAGGTTACAAAAAATGGAGAAAATGTTAGAAATAAATTGACTTAATCGTATGAAACTGCCGCGTGCGTAAAATTGCGTAATTTTGAGATGGTTAAGGTGAAAGTATTCCCAAAAATTTAGAGATATGTCAAATAACTTTTTTACTTTAGGAGATAAAAAATAACAATGTTCAGCATAAACATGCATATTGGGATGACCGATAACTTTGTAGGAGGTTTGGAAATTCAGAAAAATCTGAGAAAAAAGTTATAACGAAAATTTGAGATTCTCTTCATAGAAAACTTAATGTTGCTCATGATATATGAGAGATAGAAACATGACGTTCTCGGCAAAGTTTATTGTTTCGAAATCACCTAAAATTTTGCCGAAGACATCATGCGTCTAGCTCAATCAAATAAAAAAATAAATTTTCTATCTCACTTTTAGGTGAATTGATCATTCATCTTCCTACATCAAAGGATGTATTTTTGAAAATCTTGAAACTTCTCCGAACATACATAATGGCTATAATCAACATTTGAAACGCTATTTATCTAATCGCACGAAAACGGCAAAATAAAACACTGTGCCTTGGTGCTACATTCCGATTCGGAACTCGACCTCCTGTTTATTTATTCACAGACGCAGCCGACTGTTTAGTGTACAGGACAATTGCGGGGCTAGCGCTACGATCCTACTGACACTAACAGTCTCTCCCGAGCAGAGACTCGAATCTTCGACGACTGGCTGGTTAGGCCAGCATCGTACCTCGAGACCAGCTGGGAGATATGTAAAAAATGTACTCACCTCACCAAACAGTCCCAAGCCGTGGTGTGGCCTTTGCTGTACGTAAGAGTCGTCTCCATTCCACTCGGTTCATGGCTGCAGTTCGCCTGCTCTGCAGTCTCCGTAGGGTCCGCAGGTCGTCTTCCACCTGATCGATCCACCTTGCCCGCTGTGCACCTCTCCGTCTCGTCCCTGACGGATTGGTTTCAAGAACCATCTTTACCGGGCTGTCGTGTGACATCCTTACAACATGCCCAGCCCACCGCAGCCTGCCTATCTTAGCGGTGTGGACGATAGATGTCTCCCCAAGCAGCTCCTGCAGTTCGTGGTTCATTCGCCTTCTCCACACTCCGTTTTCCATCTGCAGTCCACCGAAAATGGTACGCAGCACCTTCCGCTCGAACACCGCAAGGGCGCGTTGGTCCTCCACAAGCATAGTACATGTCTCATGCCCGTAGAGGACTACCGGTCTGATCAGCGTCTTGTAGATGGTTAACTTGGTGCGGCGGCGAATTCTACTCGATCGAAGCGTCCTCCGGAGACCAAAGTATGCACGATTTCCTGCCATAATGCGCCGTTGAATTTCTCTGCTGGTATCGTTGTCGGCAGTTACCAGTGAGCCTAGGTACACAAACTCATCGACCACCTCGCTTTTATCACCACCAATTTGAACTCGAGGTGGGAGGTTACTGATACTGTTACTGTCTTCACGTGAACCCCTTTCTTTCATGTACTTCGTCCAATCCGTTTGGCTTCAGCCTTTAGTCCGATGTACGTATCCGCCATCTTCACAAAGGTTCGAGCCACAATGTCAATATCGTCGGCGAAACCAAACAGTTGAACCGACTTTTGGAAAATCGTGCCACTCGTGTTAATCCCCGCTCTTCTAATGACACCTTCCAGGGCAATGTTGAACAGTAGGCACGAGAGACCATCACTTTGCCTCAGCCCTCTTCGGGTTTCGAAGGGGCTCGAGAGTGCCCCCGAAACACGAACTACACACATCACTCGATCCATCGTCGCTTTGACCAACCGCGTCAGTTTGTCCGGAAAACCGTAGTCGTGCATAATTTGCCATAGCTTGTCCCGATCGATTGTGTCGTACGCCGATTTGAAATCGATGAACAAATGATGTGTGGGCACGTTATATTCGCGGCATTTCTGCATAACCTGCCGAACCGCGAATATCTGATCCGTGGTGGCGCGGGCACCCATAAATCCCGCCTGGTAATGCCCCACGAACTGCTTCGCAAATGGCGATAGTCGACGGCAAAGTATTTGGGAGAGTACCTTGTAGGCGGCGTTCAACAGAGTGATTGCCCGGTAATTGCAGCACTCCAGTTTGTCGCCCATTTTGTAGATGGGACACACAATACCCTCCATCCACTCCTCCGGTACTCGTTCTTCCTCCCAAACCTTGACAATGACCCAGTGCACGGCTCTAGCCAGTGTTTCTCCACCGTATTTCAATAGCTCGCTGGGAAGTTGGTCCACTCCAGCAGCTTTGTTGTTTTCCAGCCGACCAATCTCCTCCTCCACCTCCAGAAGATTGGGGGCTGGAATTCTGATGTCTTCTGCTCGTGCACCAAGATCAGTTGCCGTCCTCGCGCTCTACTGCATCGCCATTTAGATGCTCGTCGAAGTGCTGCCTCCACCTTTCGATCACCTCACACTCGTCAGTAAGGAGGTTGCCGTCCAAGCTCCTGCACATATCGGCTCGCGGCACGAAGCCTTTACGGGAGCTGTTCAGCTTCTCGTAGAACTTCCGAGTGTCATTAGCTTGGTACAGCTCTTCCATCGCTACGCGATCTCGGTCCTTTTGCTGGCGCTTCTTCCTTCGGAGGACTGAGTTTTGGCTGTTCCGTGCCTGTCGGTATCGTTCCACGTTCGCTCTCGTGCGGTGTTGCAGCATTCTCGCCCGTGCTGAATTCTTCTCCTCGACTAACCGTTTGCATTCGCCGTCAAACCAGTCATTTCTATGATTCGGGGTCCTTGTACCTAGCAGCGCTACAGCAGTGCTACCTATGGCGGATCGGATGCTCCTCCAGCCATCTTCAAGGGTAGCTGCGCCAAGCTGCTCTGTCTGTTGGTCGGGTGATCTCCAGGTGGATTTGTGGATATCTTTGCGGGGGAAGAAGGTACTTCGGACTACCATACCACAGGAGGCCGCAAAGTTTACGCACCGATGGCCGTTATCATTAGACACGGCATGAAGGCTATCTGGTCCGATTACCGGTCTGTACATTGCCTCCCGGCCTACCTTAGCATTCATGTCCCCAATAACGATTTTCACGTCCCGTCGCGGGCAGCAATCGTAGACCTGCTCCAGCTGCGCGTAGAACGCTTCCTTCTCGTCGTCGGGTCTTCCTTCATGTGGGCAGTGCACGTTGATGATGCTGTAATTGAAGAACCGGCCCTTTATCCTCAACTTGCACATCCTTGCGTTGATCGGCTGCCACCCCATCACGCGTTGGCGCATCTTACCCAGTACTATGAAGCCCGTTCCCAGCTCGCTGGTTGTGCCACAGCTTTGGTAGAAAGTAGCCGCCTGGTGCCCGCTTCTCCATACCCTCTGTCCTGTCCAACAAAGTTCCTGCAGCGCTACGACTTCGAAGTTGCGTGGATGTAGTTCGTCATAGATTATCCTGTCGCATCGTGGAAAGCAGAGCGATTTGCAGTTCCATGTCCCAAGTTTTTGTAAGTTTTTGTAAAAAATGTATAAAATGTAAAATATGTAAAATATGTAAAAAATGTAAAAAATTTAGAAACTGTAAAAAATGTAAAAATGTAAAAAATGTGAAAAATGTGAAAAATGTAAAAAATATAGAATATGTAAAATTTCTAGAATAATCTTTACTGTTTGTTTATCTTGCAAAAACAACTTAAAAATTTGATGTCAGAAAACCTTATTTTGGTAAAACTGCCTATCTTGCTCTGGATAACCGATATATATTTCTAAATTTGATAGAAAAAAAATGTACATACACATACATTTTTTTGAACATTTTTTCATAAATTGCAACGAAATTGTGATGAACAAAACAAATCAAAATTCTTCAGATGTAAGATTATTTTAAGTTGCAAAGTTGTTGAAATTATCAATCCAACAAAGTTGGAGAAATTGTGAAAAGAATTTCACGTAATACGATACGAAACAGCGTGAAACTCCTCCATGAATTCGGTTTGAAGCGCGAAGAAACCCTGGCATTTAGATGGACTCTCTACCCTCAATCAATCGTCATCGTCGTTGGTCGTCCTTTAAAATTTTCTCGATGGCTTCATTTGGCCGCAGTTTTTCCTTTTCGATTTCAGCACAGCACAGTCAGTCATCCAGAGCAGCTAGCGGTTTGACGGTTGATGTGTCATTCGCAATCGATGGTGCGCATCGGCGCCCATCAGAGCTAAGCCCCTCTCCATTGATGTGATGCTTGACGGTCGGACGGGGCGGGGGTAGACTTGCGCGGATCAAATCGAGTTACGAAGGAATAAATTGAAATTAAATAAACGATTATCTGTCGCTCGCTAGGGCGGCTACACTGCTTGGAAGCGAGCACAGAAGGCATGTTCCGATCCGGGAGCAATGATAGTGGGCATCCGAAGCTGGCAAATTGGTCTGTGATCTTGAATTTAATAAAAGTAAGCGAATTTGTGGATCGAATGGCTAGCGAGGGTAAGAGCACAGCCATGCCGGATTTCCTCGCTTCAATTTGCTATTTTATTTCTCCGACTGTGGCTTATCGAATTAAGACAGAAATTGAATTTGGGTCGATAAAACGAAAAATGTTTGCTTAGTACAAATTGAGCCACTTACAGTTTCTTAACTCAGTTACGTTTTCTGCTATTTCACACTCGATTTTATTGTTTCCTTTGATCGTTTTAAATTTCCAATTTTTATTTTCATTATATTTCGCCCTCATTAATCTTTATAGTTTCTCGAAGTGAACTTCTTTCCTTGAAGGCTTCATCGTTCCGCTCCAGCCATCGTCGACTACAAAACAGATAAATTATCTCCTCCCTCCATCACCGGCACCGGAACCCGAACGAACGCTAATGCAAAAATATTGGACCAGTTCCACATTGCAATTCAAACAAACTCAATTTCAAGAGCGCCAGCTGAGAAACTCCCAGCGGGACCAGCTTTCCCGTACCGCGTCGCGACATGCAGCAGCTCTCCGCTCTATTGGTTTGTCAATATTGAATACTTTTTCACGACCCCAGAACAGGCGGCGGTGGTGGTGGCAGCGACAGCGGCAGTGGTTTGATTTTCACTCACACCGCAATCGCTATCGCATTTTCCATCCATCCCAGTACTAACATATCCTTCGCCAGAGTGCAACTCCCCCGATAAGCAACGGGCGGGGATGTTGCCTTCGGTTTAATCTCGCTGTGACATTACTTATTTAGACTTGGATCCCCGGCTGGTCTGGGTTCCTATGCTTTGGTTTTATGTGTTTTACGGTCGCTTGTTCGGACTCGCTGCTTCGCCACCCCCACGGGACAACCATGAGAGCTGGCTCTTCTCAACGTCACTGCAATGATCGAATTGTACACTTCAGTTGTGGCTTATTACTTTTCGCTATATATTATTGCGATCGGCAAACTTGAAAACCCGTTCGCCATAAATCTATATATTAGTTAGAAAAGAATTATTGTGAAATCACATGATTAACTTACTGCTCCCGGGAGATTATGATCTGTGGAGCAGGTTCTGCCGCACTGATTGTTGAATAGCACAAAATTTTACTTACTTCAGCTGGAATTGAGAATCCAGTTCCGATTCCTGCTGCTGCTACTAAACATAAGCAAACGAGTAAATTCGCAGAAAAGCTGACTCCCACAGGAATATCGTCCTTCAGGATGGAAAACATACTGACCTACATACATGGTGCTTGGGACAGGGATCAGAAGAGCAGGAAAGCAGAGTAGAGTGATCTCGATTATCCCTCAGAGTTGGTGATTTTTCACAATTTCCTTCGTCCCTCGGGTACATCGAGTAGGGAGGTTGCGCGAATGCATTACGGATGGAACTGCTACACCGTCCTATCGAATGGCCAATCATGAGAGCTATAAATTCCACGCATTACGGGTCTGGGTGAACGGAAAGATACGTTTATTAGACATGTTTTCTATTAGGTTTTCTGTAGTCTAACGGGGGGCAGAGGATAATGCATGTGCGGTCATTATTGAAAAGTAATTTTCTCTTGATGTTCCGCTATATTGGTTTAAATTTTTTCACATTTTTGTCACAACTCAAGAAATTATTTACGAATTAACTTCTAGAAATGTTCTCAACTGGTGTTGTAAGCATGACGTATTTGTCGCTAGCAAGTTTGAAACTTGGGTAACGAATGTGTTTCAGCTAAAGCGCAGATCAAGCCTGCAAATAAACTTTTTTCGATGTTTTTGATATAAACTGTGCTTATCTAGCCATGGGAGCGCGCAATGACATGTCGGGTCTTATTGATTGATTTGGAGAAAAAGTCATTATCTTCGCTAAAAGTTCTCAGAAGGCAACCACTACTGTCATAGACAAACAATTCTTCAAACGATATTAATGTTACAAACATTAATTAGCTAAAAGAAGCGAACACTCTACTAAGTAACCATTTGAGTTTCAGCAGTCTTCATGTCCCTTTTCCACTCCTAATCAAACTATCATCAGAATCGTCAATCGTTAGTCGAAAGTTCAACAAAATGTTGACGTTAGTAGAAAAAATTGAGAAATTTTTCAAGCTCAAACTGGCTTTTTGTTGCAGTCCAATGATACATGTGAGCCATTCAGGTATTTATCGGGTTATAATGTTTCATTTGAACTAAAAACCTTTCCCTAGAAAAGTATTCGGTACAAATGGTGTTAGAATTTTATCGGCACCACCCTTTTCAACCTCTTAGGAATGGTACACAAAATACGTAGCTAAAAATCTAGATTTTAGACCTTCTTTTCTGTCTATGTAACAACAAGTAATGTCCAATATGGCTCCTTCCCTAAAATTACGCAAAGCTTAACAATCTGCTCTCATAAAATTTTCAATTTTAAAAAAATATCACAGTTACGTAACTGTCTCAACTAAAGGGGTTTTCAATAGGAGCACTACGATAAGAGACCGATAGGGACATATTTTTCCCCCTGTCTTGACATTTCTCTTCACTTCAGTAAGGTTTGTCATTTCATTATGGAAAGATACACGATCAAACAACGAATCGAGATTATCAGAAGTTACTATCGAAATTCGGAGTCAGTGGCATGCGTGCCCGTGGTGGCCATGCAAAACAAATCGAGTTATACGAAATAATGTTTTTTTTTATTTGAAAAAAACTTTTGTCGCGCTCTTATTAAAAACGCTTAATCTCCCCTCAACAATAAGTGACGCAAACTCAACTCCCTTGATGCTTTCTCCTCTGTCATGTGTTACGTAATTTGTATACGACGTTTAAGACATAATTTAACAGCTGTAAGGTATCAAACTGCATATGAATACACAGAGCTTTTTGAATTTTATCACGGTCAAAAAATTTCACCATGAATTTCGAGAAAGTGTAAGATTGGCGAAAGGATAAAAATAGTTTTTTTTTTGTCGAATACAACTTCAATTAACCACATTGTGAGTAAAATGGACTACATATTAATTTAAAAATTAGTTTTTAAAATGTTCCTTCATAGCATTTTAGTGAATTTTCTCATGGCAAGTTTACATGCAATGTAAATTTGATTTTATACTGCTTGTTCTAGCAAAATTAAGAGAGACTAATGCTTACTTGCGTGAAACTGTGGAACCACTAGATTTTATTATTTTCAAATGGACTTTCTATGAACACCAAACTGCTCGGCAATTTGAGTTTTGAATATGTCTTCTTCATCAATTGTACGCCGTAAGAAATATGCTCTTTATGTTTTATTTTTCACCATATTATGACACAGATAAGTTGTCACAGCTACAATTGGTTGGATAGGAAAACGAGCAGATAAATTGAGTTCATAAAATTAAACAAATGCCCTAAGGGCTTAAGGCTCATGCGAGAATTTTGTTTTTGGTGCACTTTCTGCAACTGAAACGTCATTGTTCTTAATTAAAAATTCGTTTGGCGAAGCGTAATAAAATCTAAATAGATAGCGTAAGAAAATCGAGTGTAAATTTGGCGAGTAGTGGTAAAAACGAATGTTGATAGAATCAAAATGCACGATACTGAATATTCGAATATCGATTTTCTCTCTAAAGGTATAATCTTGGATTTGGAAATTCTAATATTGTAAACTGCCGGTACCCGGATAACTGTCCCATAATGAAAAACAACATGTTGAGAAAACGGCGATTTTTTTTTTATTTCTCTTTATAAGGAGATTTTCAGCCTGCGGCTGGTTCATCTCCGTAAACGGCGGTTTTATATCATTTGTAAATTTTCTGATTCCCAGCAATTGCATCCAAAACCTATAACCAGAACAGTCTCATTGCACCACAATTTTAACGATGAGAACAAAAAACCATGGGTGGAATTGGTTTCACGTTATTTAACTTGAAAAATAACCAATATGGGACAAAATATGCGAGTACATTTCAATAGTACTCGCATATTTTGTCCCATCACATGTAAATTCAACCGGCAACCGGTAGTATCACTGGCAACGTAGATTGTACTCAGGAAAACAACCTGATATGCCAAAAATTTTCCGATGTACACTAATCTGTAGCAAAATTATATGTTTGCAGTTTGTACCCTATTCAGTGGGGCTGTAATGCGAGTACCTTCAATATGGGACAAACACAACTTGGTATTTTTTCCATGTTTTCCATACAAAAGTATCAATTTCAGATTTCTTTTCGGAAAATATGATAACAAGTCGATTCCCGATGATAACTCAAAAGTGACAAAAGTCAATATGGGACAGTTATGCGGAGACCGGCAGTATAGCCTTTGAAATTTTTCAGTCGTGTGCAGTTTTACAGGAAATTTTGGAAATCAAAATGGTATTGGAAACCGATTTTCAGCTTCTGGACATAGTCCTTCTGAAAATTTAAATATTGGGAAATTAGTTGTACACAGCTGGGTTTTGAAATGGTGTCAGATTAGAATTTTGAGAGCCTCAATTTTTCTCAACTTCATCCAGTCTTGGCTTCCAGACATGACTGACTGAATTTTCCAGCGCTTTAATGTGATTAAAAATTAGGGTGACCAAAATTTTCTGTGGAATCAGAAATCTAACTTTCTTGTCTCTGCAGACAGAAATAAAAATTGTTGTACAATGTTAATTATGAGCAACTCTGTAATTTTTTATATTTTTGAAAATAACCTACTTAGATTGAAAACACCTCTCCTACTCTAACTTTTTATTTCAATTTGCATCTCAAAACTGTTTCCGGACGTGTTTTATATCTTTTAAAGACAATCATACAGTAACGCTGAAATCGCAACTATCTTAATCTTATTCAAAGTTTTGATGTTTTTCATAAAAAAAACACGCCCTTAACATTGTTATCAATCTTTTTAGGACGAATATAACGAATATCTATTGGTGGTTAAGTCTTTTTATGAAAAAATGTCAAAAATATGTTTCTTTGTATATATCAGTAAATTAAATTTTAAAACATGTGTGTAGGTATACCTGTATTCTGGGTATAACCTACCAGGACTTTCTCCAGAAAACCCTGTACGCGCAATTGGCGCGGAATTAATACACACAGATTAACGTGGACTAACTGACTTTATTTTCGTACATCACTACTAGAATATACCCTACCGGTAACTCAGAGAGAGAGACTTTCTCCACTCTCTGTTTACCCTACTAATCTCTAAACCTAATTTAGTACTGCTAAAGTACAGGCGGCGTTTTGTTCATAACACAAAACTTGTTTATTTTGGTTGAGTTTGTTTGCCGGTGGCACAGCAGAAGGCTGCGCGAAGTTCTTTGCCACCTGTGGCATAATCTGTTGATACATAGAGTGTTGACAGAGCCGTTCGCGGTCCTCTGTCAAGGGAACCAAATGTTTCGCCTGACTAAAGCATAGCAGAAGGCTATGCCCTCCTAGGAACAACATTTAACTTTAATTATAAGGCTCGTGACGGAGCATTGGGTTCTTCGCAGGATGTGACGTCACACATGTATTTATAACTTCAACATTCAAACGTACACAAGCCGTATTTGTCTGCAAGTTGGTAACTGCTGAATTTGATGCTCCTGACATTTTAGAAGAAATCGGGTTCTATGCACCATCCAGAACGCTACGACCCAGAGCTATGCTACAGGTTCCAATCAACACAGTACGCTGCAAACTCTCCAATCACATCTATGATTCGCCAATTCAACGAGTTCAGCGGTTGGTAACATTGTCCGTTATTCATAAAAATGTGAAATCTCGTTAAAAGCAAAGCTTGTACCAAAGCTTACTTGAACTCACTCACTTTTCTCAGAGATGGTAAGACCGATTTTCACGAAATCAGTTGCAAATGAAAGGTCTAATGGCTTTATAACACTCTGTTGAATTTCATTGTAATCGGATTTTTAGTTCAGGCACCGTGCTTCAAAATGTGAATATCATTAAACTTCATTTTCTCAGAAACTACACAACCAAGTTAAACAAAACTGATGTCAAATGAACGAGCTGTCTCGAAAATCCTTACCTATTGATTAAACATGTGGTTCAAAAGTTTTTAAATGAAACGTGTTCCGCAATGAGTGAGGTTTAACACTCATTTTTTCAAATTAGCTATTGTGCCCTATTGTATTTTATTGTAATTGGACTATAACTTTGTCCATTATGTATAAATGAAGAAATACGAGAATTTGGAAAGAAACATATTCCAAAGACTGCTTAAGCTCACTCAATTTTTTCAGAATGGTTGGATCGATTTCCCCAGAATTAGTCTTAAAAATACTTAAATTATTACTTTATATATAATATCAATATTTTAGAACCCAAAGGTTGGGTATACCTTTATTGGATTGTATTTTACAATTTGAGGATGTTTTCTAAAACCAGAAGCTGCAATATCGGGTTTTAAAGTGAAGTATAGAGTTCACTCCGGCCTCCGAGCATTATCCCGGTTCCTGAAAAACATTGGATAATGATTGTCCCTTTTAATTTATTTTCCATAAATCAAAAGCTACTACAATTTTAAAATGGCGTCCCAAGTTGATTTCTTGCCTCTAGGTATAACACTATCGCAATACTCATAATGGATGATACTTCGTCACTCTAAGCTGTTTCCCAGAAACTGAAAGCCGGCATCTTCGCCATCGAAATACCCAGATTAGGCAGAATTTGGCCATTTTAGGATGTATCCCGGTAACCAGGAGTAGTCATCTGTATTTTTCGTGTGATGTATTTGAAACATATCTATTTCATGGTACTTGCATGTGTATGTGTTATTGTTTGCTCATATGTGTGTTAATGTTATGTTTTAAATGATCGGTATTGTTGTGCTGTTGGCTACCAGAAATTCGTTATTTAAATTGGAAAATAAATCCTGTAAAAATTTTCAAGGTGTATTTCTTTTCTAAAAATTTGAAGTGTTCGTGTAAATCTATTTTAACAAATAATAAGTTCAAATAAGAAAGGCTGAGTCTCACCGGTAGGTGTATTAATTTGATTTTTTTGTATTAGTCACAAACATTTATAAATTCCGATTTATGCTTATTTATTTTTCTAACGGATGGTCCACTATAGGATAATAATGAAAAGGGGTTCACCATAGGATAATTACATAACCCTAAATTGAGTGAATCCGACCGATGGTCCACTAAAAGGCGTAGTAGTTTTATCGTACATGTTTTGAACAAGTTTTTACAAACAACGTATTTGCCTGAGGCAGGATTGCCTTGGATAGACCACTTCTTCTAGTGGACCACCCGTCAGATCAACTCAATTTAACGTTTATAAATTCCGATTAAGGGTAAAACTAGCTTGAACAAACCTCATCCTTTAAAGGGACCACTCGTCAGATCAACTCAGTTTATGTGAAAACTCGAGAGATTTCCAGAAAACTTCTATTTGGAAAGAACTTATCCAGCTAATCTGCATCAGAATCACGAAAAACACTTGCAAATTTCAATTAATATCAAGGAAGTTGTCCTACCCTAGGCTTCGGAATGTGATATGTAAGTAGGATTTTTTACCTTACAAATGCCGGTCTCAATATCAAATTGGTGGTAGCCAACTTGTTCAAAGACGCGGTTTATTGATTAAATTCAAGATGATGACAATTTAAAGATGGTGGCCAAGATTTTGAACATTTGTATAAAATTCCCAGATGTTTCCTGTATAATTGCAGAGCCCCTCTAGGAATAACACGAGTGAAACATACGCATTCCTGTTCGTGTAGCCAAACTGACCACCCAGAATCACTTTCAAATTAAGATTAACTATTAATATAGAATCCCCTCTGAGGTTGGTCCTGAGGTACGATGCTGGCCTAACAAGCCAGTCGTCGTAGGTTCGAGTCTCGGCTCGGGAGAGACTGTTAGTGTTAGTAGGATCGCAGCGCTAGCCACGCAATTGTCCTGTACACTTAACAGTTGGCTGCGAAGTCTATGTATAATAAACAGAAGGTCGAGTTCCAAATCTGAACGTAGCACCGAGGCTTTGCTTTGCTCTTAATATAGAATAACTTACGACCTAGCTCTAGAGTGAACCCGTGACACTACCTCAGCCAGGCTTCGGAAAAAGACTATGGTAGGACACTATACTAACGACTATTCTCTCTTTTTTCTCTATCAGCCTTATGAATAAACTTATCATGAGAGCTCACATACAGCTAAAGCTCAAACAAGGAAACCCTTCGTTGCCTTGTGTTACACACGACAGCTCATTCTTGCGCATGTTTATTGCTCGTTCGTCCTTTTGATCGGCCTGGGGCTGACATAAACTCACACTACTTCGTTTCTCCATTTTGCCTTTCTCCTAGAAAGGTATAGCAATCACTTGCAAAACCGTAAATATAAAAGTGCTCCAAAGGACCGAATGGCATATATCACTCGACTCAGCTCGACGAACTGAGCATTTTCTGTATGTGTGTGTGTGTGTGTGTGTGTGTGTATGTATGTATGTGTGTGTGTGTGTGTGTGTGTGTGTGTGTGTGTGTGTGTGTGTGTGTGTGTGTGTGTGTGTTTGTGCAGATTTTTATCCTCACTCACATTTCTCAGAGATGGCTGGACCGATTTTCATGAAATTAATTGCAAATGAAAGGTCTACTTGCCCCATAAGACCCTGTTCCATTTCATTGTAATCGGATTTTTAGTTTCGAGGTTATGTATCAAATAGTAAAAATCATAAAACATCATTATCTCAAAAACTACACAACCGATTTGAACAAAATTGGTCTCAAAAGAACCGGCTACTTGGAAAACGCTTAAGTTTTGAATTTTGTAAATATTTAACATGTTGTTCAAAAGTTATGAAAAGAAACGTGTTCTGAAGACTGTTTAATCTCACTCATGTTTCTCAAAGATGGCTGAACTGATTTCCATAAAATTAGTGTCAAATGGAAGGTCTAGTTGCCCCATAAGACCTTATTGATTTGTTTTGCAATCGGACTATTAGTTTGCCTGTTATGTTTAAAAATGTGAAATCCAGCTATGCAAAGGAACATATTCCGATGACTGCTTGGACTCACTCACTTATCTCAGAGATGGCTAACCCGATTTCCACAAAATTAGTGTCGAATGAATAGTCTAGCTGCCTCAGAAGACCCTATTGAATTTTACTGTAATCGAACTGTAACTTCATCTGTAATGTACCGAATTGTGAAAATCACAAAACTTCGTTATCTCAGAAAGTACACAACCGATTTGATCAATATTGATCAGTTAAGGGTTAACTGATGAATTATGATTGAACACGTGGTTCCAAAGTTTGGCTGCCCTACACGTTCCCATTTCTTTTGATTATAATCGAACTTACTGTTATGTATTAAATTGTTAACGATACAACGAAAGTCTATTATCTCAAAGAGTACATGACTCATTTGAACATTACTAGTGTCATACGAACGAGTCATCTCTCAAACTCACAAATAACAAACTTCATAACAATTTGATATGTGGCTCAAAAGTTATGGAAAGAAAAGAAACTCAAAGACTATTTCAAACTATACCTACTTTGATCGAATATGTGGCCTTAACATAATTCAAATGTGATATCGTACTATTTGAACGTTTCAAATTCATTGATTCCTTGCGATGTGTTTAAAGTCTGCAAATGCTTAACCAATCGGCCATAGGATATGATCAAAGTCAAGTAACAACTCGTTTGAAATGATTGGTTTTAATCAAAATGACAACATCCTCGACTGTTGGCTTGTGTACATCGCTTTAACTCTAAATATATTTATATTGAGTGGTATTCGGTCATTCTCAGCAGATTTTCTGGCATCAATCTGACACCGGAAATACCCATATTGGGAGGTATTTAGTTATTTAGGTTGTTTTCCAAAAATTAAAGTGGTCGTCTTTAAATTCAAAATGGTGTCCAGGGTCAATGTTTGGTTTCTATGCATCATCACGTTTACGGAAATATCCATATTGAGTATTATTCGGTCATTCCCCACTGTTGCCTAGAAGTTGCCATTTAGCAATTCAAAATGGTGCCTGAGGACAATTGTTAGCTCCTTGCATCATTCTGGTTCCAGAGATACTCATATTGGATAGTATTTTAGGCTGTTTTTCACAAACCGGTAGTCGCCATCTTGTATTTCAAAATGATATTTAGGATATTGGTTAAAGAAAAACTCATATTGGGTGATATTTGGTCACTTTGGACTGTTTTTCAGAAGCCGAAAGTCGTCATTTTGGACTTTAAAATTGCCTGTGAAATCAATTTCTGTCATCTGGGCGTAATTCTGGTTCCGAAAACATTCATATTGAATGGTATTTGGTCATTTCCGGCTGTTTGCCCGACACCGGAAGTCACCATCTTGAAATTCAAGACTTTGTCTGTGATCAATTTTTAGCTTCTGTGCATCTTTCTGGTTCTAGAAATACTCATATTTAATGGGAATCGTCCATTTCAGGCTGTTTTCCAGAAACCGGAAGTTGCCATCTTACAATTCAAAATGTTGTCTGAAGTCGATTTGTGGCTCCAGTGCATCATTACGGTTCCGGAAATACCCATATTGGGTAGTATTTGGTCGTTTGCGCTATTTTTCCGACACCGGAAGTCGCCATTTTGGATTTCATAATGGCATTTGGAGACAATTTCTGGGTTTTGAACGGCATACTGGTTAAAGAAAAACTCATATTGGGTGGTATTTGGTCATTTTCAGCTGTTTTCAGAAACCGGAAGTCGCCATCTTAGAATTTAAAATGCTATCTGTGGTCGATTTTAGCACCTGTGTATTATTCTAGATCCGGATATTATTATATTGGGTGGAAATCGGCCATTTTTGGCTGTTTTACAGAAACCGGAAGTTGCCATCTTACAATCCAAAATGTTGTCTGAGGTCGATTATGGAACATATTTGTTACCACTAAAAACATTCACCTGCCAAATTCTGTTCCATTTGGTTGATTAGTTCTCGAGATGTGCACAAATTTGTGTTTCATCTAACTATTATGGACATATTAGTTACCCCTTAAAACATCCACATGCCAAATCCGGTTTCATTTGCTTGGTTTGTTCTTGAGTTGTGCAGAAATTTATGTTTCATTTGTATAGGACCCTCCCTTCCAGAAGAGGGAGGGGTCTCAAACTATCATAGGAACCTCTATCGGCACCAAAAACCCCTACATACAAATTTTCACTTCGATTGGCTCGGTAGTTTTCGAGCTTATATGGATCAGACATATATATACATATATGTATAGGTTACAACATCAATATTTTAGAACCTAAAGAGTGAATATACATTTATTGGATTGAAGCGTTCATGTAAATCTGTTTTTACAAATAAAAAATTGAATGAGAAAGGATGGTTCTGACCGCTAGGTGGATAATTTAGATTTTATAGTTCGGTTTTATAATGAATATGGAGCAAACCGTTTAATATGTGTTCTCATTGTTGATATTATTCCACACGTAAAAAAACGTGTTTCGCACCATCTCGCTTCCATGGCTGAGAGCTCAATCGATCCGGTTCCACTGTTTACTAGTCAACGAACGAAATGAAGTTCATTTGTCATACATTCGTAGTACATACACAATAAAATCTTATGGGTTTTGCGAAACTGGGGAATTGATATCAGGCTTCTTCCGTTCTCTTGATTTTTGCCCAAATTTCCTTTTCTACCTGCCAAACCCCTTGGAGAACTAGACCTTCTCTCACACAGAGTGAGTAATTATCCACATTTAGGCGTAGAGTATTTCAGTCGCAGAGTTCCTTTTCTCTCTTTATCATCACGTGTTAGGGGTAAACATTTGTTTGCTCTCTCAGTTTAAGAGGGAGTAGTTTTTGTTAGCTTCTCCTTTACTAGAAGAGAAGTTGGCCAAATATCAAAACATTTAGGTTCACATTGAAGCCACATCCTAACCGTTTTCGAATTTAATATTATAGAAAGATTCACAACTCACCATGGGTGCATATTCTGCAGAAAGTTCGATTTTATACTGTTTTTGCCGCACCCCAAAGCGATGAGAACGGTAACGCAATGCTCAGTTGGTCGCCGAGCAATTTATTTCATTTTTCTTGCGTGCGCGTAGGAGCAATTTACAAGAGTTTCACTGGATTTTTGCTCTGTCAAATTAGGAGCGTTTTTTCGTCAGAGAAACTATTACTCTGCGCTCTCTCTACAGCACATGGTGTGATGCACATTGAATGTAAGCTCACAGTTGTTAAGGGGGAAGAAAACTCTTTCTCTTTAAGATGAAGATGAGCAAAACAAAGCCTGAATGATATAACTTGAAAAAGGCGGAGCCTTTCGCAACATGGATCGAAAATTGACATCGCGAAATAGAATCGAGCCGCTGCTTATAATTTTTAATTCATTTTTTACTACATTAAGACATTAGAGTTCTAGATTTGTTTGGTATAAGTAACTGAGGTCCTGAGGTTCTCAGCTACTCTACTGGCCTTCCTCGGCCCATCCCATTTTTAGAACCTTAATTAATCCACTAAGTCCAGTTTAACCTATTCTCTGAGTGGCGGCTACATCGCACAAACAACCATAAACAAATTCAGTTACTCATCCACGCTCACGCGGCGACGAATTACACGGTGCATCGCGTCGTTTTGTTTTGTTTATCACACTGATCAATACAAGTGCACTCTGAAAGCTCAATCTGAAAAAATGAATGATTATAGCTTTCAACCATTCCTGTGAATTTCGGTGTCCCTAGCCATTATCGTTTTATCAGAGACTTAAAGGAGTTTCCTCGTAAACATAACGTTAAAGCGACGAACCCGGTGAGCAATTTATATACGACAGTCACGTAAGTTGACGCGTTTTGGTAAAGGCTAGGGGCACCAAAATTCATAGGAATGGGTTTTTTCCCCGGTAATTAATACGATGAGCCAGGCTCAAATTAAACTTGGACCTGAATCCCAGAAAATTCTCTGCTCCATATTCAGTAAATTGAAGGTAGCATAGGCAATAAACATTTTCCAACTAAAAGGAACCTTAGGAAAGGATAAATAGAGTCAATCATGCTTCAGAACAGCAAGCAACTCTTTATTCCAATCATTATGGAGATTTTTAAGGTGAGCCTAATACTAAATTATATAACTGCTAGTTGGAGACTAGCTAGAGTTATTTTCATACCAAAATCCGAACGGGATAAGATACTTCCGAGAGCCTTCAAGCCACCTAGTTCAATGCTTATTTTTATAAAAATTACTGTTTGATCATCATATAAAAACAGTTTACATGAGAGTCCATCCCTTAGGTAAACTTCAATTTGCGTATGAAAATCACAAATTAATCAATGAAAAATCGAAAGATCTAGTCAGGCCAAATAAATCTCCCTAGCCGCTTTTCTTGTCATTAACGAGGCATTTGATAATGCATCTCACTACCTGATACAAATCGTCATAGAAAAATACGGCATAAACAGTAACACAATGAAGTGGATTAATGTCATGCTGGTTAAACTAAAACTCGATGGTAAATCTTAAGAAAAAAAACCGCTAAAGGATGCCTCCAAGGTGGGATTTTATCACTCTTGCTATGCTCTTGCTATGGTCATTAGCTGTAGACGACCCTATTCAAGGACCCAAAAAAAACTGAATCATCTACTCCACATCAACTGTAGAATACAAAGATTGGCCGTGCATCCGCGGGAAGAACTTCGACGAAAATCTTGGATGCAATACTTCACTTACTTTCACTCCATCAGGAGGTTCAACTGGAGACAGAAAAAAGCGCTCTTAGGTCGAATCGGCAGGCGAATCTGAGAAAAGGAGATCTAACTAGTGTGGCAATGCACATTATCGCTCCGACCAGGTCAATAACACTGGCTTTCTGGTATAACTATGTAATCGAAGGAAACAAGAAGGCAGCACACACTGGCTAGGAAAGGGTTAACCACTAGCTACGTTGGTCCAGAGCCTTTTTGTGGAATCTCACGGAGCGCTATAAAAGCTGAACTCGAATACCTACTCTGCAAATGATTTTTTTAGGCAAATATAGATTAGATATTTGAGACATAGATTTATACAACACTTCCCATTCAATGCTATCAGATGCCTGACGTTACTCCCGCCCCGACGTAAAATCACAAAGCAACGGCGACTAAACCAGTAATCCGAATGCACACCATTACCATTTTGCAAACAGTTCTCGAAAAATAGAGTTGTCAATAAACGTTAAAATGTCCATTCCCATTGTGCTTTATCTCTTCCCGCCAAAATGCCCTCCGGAATAGGGCGATTCCATTCACAAGCAGAAATACTTGCAATTTTGCACTCTATAGAACTCTCGGAGAATTTCAATCCGCAGGCAACGAGAGAAAAAAAATCACACCCGATTCTACGATCCAACCCTTCTACCAACCATTAAGACTCGAGGGTCAAAGCATTGGCCGTTTGTCGAATTATTATGCCTAGGAGTCACATTGCATTGCGGTCGGTTGGCCGTTTCGCAGTGGTGTTAATATGCTTCGAATGAGGGGCGGTTGGTTTTTTTTCCTTTTCCTTCTTCTGCTTTAGAGCATAATAATAACCATTCCACTCACGTCCGAACCGAACGGCAAAATGGGTGCTTTGAAAATTTTGTATATTTTGCCAACCTCTGCCTGCATCGGTCACCCTGGCTGGATGTCCATCAGCCGCCATCGGTCAACTTCGTACTTTCGGAGCGAAATGACAACCGAAGCTGCCATGGATGTGGATGTAATGTCGACGTGAGCTTTCGCCTTCGAAAGTGGCTGCGAAATTGTTCTTTGTCTGCGCGTCTGCTCGAGACGTCCAAGTCGATTCACTTACACAAAGAAATAAAAAAATAAATTTAGCTGAATAGTACAAACTTCCGAAGAATCTTTATTATTTTTACCTAACTGCCTGTTTTGTTTGTAATAAACATAAACTGCTCTGATCAAAAGGTTATTCTCCCGAAAAGTTAGTACTTGATCACCACTACACTTCCAAATATGACTGCAGTAATAAAAGTATGATGAACATTCCATTACAGTGGGTAGCACTTTTTCACCATCGGTCGTTCCTGCTGCTGTTCCGCGTTACAAAACGGGGACTCTGATGACGAGGACCATTTTCCCGATGACGATGGCGCTAAACGGCCACTTAGACCGGGGCGCCTGACCGTTGGCCAAAAAGTGTCCCCATCTCCACTCTCTCCCGGTACGGCCTTCGCAGGGACCAACCGGTCAAGCACCAAACCTGACTTGCTAGCTTTCGGCTTCAGGCTTTCCCGTGACCTGGATGAAATGAAACCCGGCTTTGATGGACAGCAAGTTCTGAACACAAGTTTGACATGGCCGGTTTCATTCACGAGTCAAGTTAACACAGCGCCTTCGGGGTTGCTGCCGACGGAGGAGTTTTTTTTTCATTCTCCAACTGCTCTAGTTTCGATTCTTTGGGTTTTATTATTTTCGTACTCCATTCCGGTTGGCTTGATTATGAACCAGATACCGAGATGATTGCGGCGATGATGATGATGATGATGAAAATTTTACTGCTGCTCGTTCCGAGCAAAAAAAGCCGGTTGAATAGATGAAACAGTCCGGGTCCAGAACGGTGAAACAAATTGCTGGGCGATCTCTGCAGGCCTCGTGGCGAATGGTTGGAGATTTTAAGGTGAAAGATTTTTGGGCAGTGCAGCGAAAAAGGCCACGCTCATAATGAATTTTTTTTTCATGGTTTATTTTATTGATTAAGCACTGCAACTCGAGCCAAACTCGAATGCTGTTAGTCGGGGTAAAATTCACGCACAACATAACTCGCAATTCAAAGGATGTAAAATCAAATACATAAGATAAAAAATAAATAAGTTCACCGAAGCTAACTAAAAAAATCCGATCTCATTCAAATGTGGTAAAATTTTATTGCTCTACTGTTCATAAATAAAATTATTCCGATTTCCAACATTTCAGTGCTGTTCGTTGCACATTAAAAATCCGTTAAGTTTAATTAGTAAATTGAAAATATATCAAACTGAAAATGGGAAATGATACTTATCAATTTTTAATGGTTTTTAATAGCGTTGAATGAATGAAGTATGGTTACTACTTTTTGCGTTTCTGCATCGGAATGCGCAATATGTAATCAGGAAAAAAAGAATTGGTATCAGCTATAACCATTTGCAACTCAACGTGGTAAACCTATAACCGTTTTGTCATGGATTATTGTAATAAAATCACTTATCTGTCCCAGTTATAATTGAAAGCTAAAACATAAAACTGTGTTGACTAAAAAGTGTAATTTCACGAAAAACAGTCATACTTTTCATCCGCTGTTTTTAATATGACTGAATCTAAAAAAAAAGTAATTATCTGAAAAAGTTCGTTTTTTGTATATCTGATTTTTTTAAGGAAACCACCAAAGGTTAAATAAACATTGATTATTATTAGGCCGACAGTATGCTGAAAGCGAAGTGTTTTCACATATTATCCATTGTTGATATAATTCCTCATGCGAGAAAAGACGCGTTTCTCCCGCTTCGATTTCAGTATAATATCAGCCTCATCCTTTGCAGCATTTTCCATCAATTCCAACATTTTTGAAGCAAGGTACATTATTACAGCCGCCAACCCGACAGGTACTCCAGCACTAACGCACATTATTTCCATTACACAGTAGACGATGGATTAGAGCTACGGGGAATTAAAGCCTAGCACGAGATGAACGGGACTTTGTCTTTCCCTTCACTTTGCCTCCTTTGTCATGACCAACGACCAAAGCAACTTGCGAATTCGATTGAATGGAACGTGACGATGAACAAAGCTGCTACCTGTATGATGAAAAAATCCATGTGATTGTCCTAAATACCTACGGACATGCTTGTCTTTTCTAGAGTGCAGGAGAACATCTTGCACTGCGAAAACAACTGCTCTCACACTATAGAGCAAATCAACGCTCATGCTAGAAGAGAGCGACAAACGATTTTTATCTTCTGAGCTTCCTGAAAGCACTGCGGTGATATCTGAAATCTCTCTCTTGCGAGACAATGAACTATGGTGTACTTTCTCACACGCGTGGACATCACGCACAATAATTACACTGCAGAGCTATCTGCGTGCGTTTCACAGTTGGTTTCTTAAGCATGGCAGAAGAAGAAAAGAGATTGGGAGAAAAAAAATAGACTGCGTTGCTCGTGCCGCTCGTGCCGGTTCTGGTGGAATTCGTTTTCGCAGTGTAGCTACACGAGGACTACACTTTTGCCCGGCAGGTTTTTTTCCAACCTTCCGGGCTACTCGCCAGTGGACACTGTTGTGTACTTCTGTGTTTTCTCTGTAACGTGATTCACCCCTCTTGGTTCTATCAGATGTGGGGTGAGCTTGAAGTGTGTTTGTCTCTCTGAGACACTTTGGGGTGGAGAAAGAAGCAGTGTGGTGAAAGCATTTGCTACACGCAGGCACATACTGGAAGGGAAGTGCGCGAAGATTTTTTTTCTCCTCTCCTTTTTCATACTGAGAAGAATGACAAGCATGCCTACGGAGAGGACTAACGCAAAAACCAGGCGGCGCGGCGTAGGTGATAAAATGAGGGAATTCGAAAGAGAGGAAAGAATACGCACAGATGAACGCAGTGCGCGAAGTACATAAGTTTTTAATCAACGGATATACACGTCAACAAACATATGGTTAAAATTGCACCAAAGACAAGAGGCATAGCAGCCAAGACTTCCGTACGAAATACACCAGATTGAGTTAATTGTTTTATTCTTTCTGCGAAGTTCAAATTCGACTCTTTTCAGGGCTACAAACACGTTCTTGAAGCAATGTTGATTTTTTTACATTGTAAATTTTGAAATGTTTGACCGCAGTTCTACCTTTATCTTAAGCGATTATCGGACTCGTTGGAATTATGTAAATTAGAAATCTGCCATTGGGCCATGCAACGTCACAACTCTGGAAAATCGTTCGATAATTAAGCTAGAAAAAGATGCTGCCAGAAATTACAAGAAAACGAGAATCATTTCGCGACATATGAAAATGGTAAATCGCAATGACAAGAAAATTAATAGACTTGCCGGGTGCCACAATAACGACAATACTAAAGGCTTTTCTTAGCACCCTGAAATATTTTATTTGAAGTTGTAAAACAGCTTGAGGGAACCTAAATTCTGCTGGGTGACTGGTGAATCCCGCTTATGAAATTTTGCATGCTTATTATTTTATCCTTGTGTAACGATTTTTACCTTTCCTTTTACACGCTTACTGCTCTACTATACCGAACTACGTTCCTCCTGCCAAATATCGCAAATTAATATTATCAAACCCCTTCATGAAACTTTTCGGCGAGTGGCAGAGGAATAACTACCTGAATATGATAATTTCGAGGCGTTAAAAAGTTGTCACGTATGTGTCACAATAGTGACATCGGCAAATTTGTCTTATTTATCGTCATAGCGAACTGCCATTTGCCGATGTCCCGAGGTGATTCTTGTTCTCTTTATATTTCTTCACACAATTCACTATATATGACAACTTCCGTGGTGCTCTCGATGTTCTAATTATTATTTTGCAACTGTATCTCAGAACATTTGACTTTGCTACTCTTTCTGCTCTTGATTCGCATGTTATTTCTTATTTTGAAAAGAAGATTGCTATAGAAAAAATTAGCAACGTTTTGGTGAGTGGCGAAAAACTACTTCACTACTTAAATAATTTCGAGGCGCTTGAAAGTGACCTGTAAATTTGTTCAACTTGCCGATGTCATAGCAGGATTTTAGTTTGGGGTATCTGGCAGCATTTCCCGCCATTTTCAGCACTCCTTCAGCTAGTAAGTATTTATTACAGCCGCCAGATAGATGGATGCTCCAGGGGGGTGCACCAATGCAATCAGCATGACCTACCGGAAATTGAAACCCGGCATGAGATAAACGGGACAACACCTGTAGGCATGTCTATGAGTTCTCTCTTCGTTTTATTTATCAATTTGTCCTTACTTTTCGCAACAAAATTGTTGGAGAAGATTTACGCTTCAGGTTTACCAAGAGATTCTCGGTGGGATGAAGCTAGGTCACGTTGGGCGGGTTCGCCGACTTGGGTACATACAGCCGCTCCATCTCCTACAATAATTGCTTCGAGTAGTGGGCTGATGCCAGCCAGGAACGAAAGAAGAGCGACTTTTTTGGAGAACTTGGTGTGTGGAATGCTTTTGACCTGGGAGCTCACTTACTTCGTGGTGAGAGTAAAATTCGGAGTGCTCTGCCAGTCGTTGCCACCCAGGGTGAGATAGGTTTCATCGTTCATTACCACTGTTACGTTGCGATTCGCCGGAATAATCGATTTGACCATCTTATTCAGTCGCTATCGCTGCGTTTACCTGCAGCTCCGAGACCAGTAGACGGCACTTCCTGACGTGTATGTTCATGTTCGCCAAGTACTTTTTCACTGTTTGGTCGGTTGCACCGGCCTCCGATGTAGCCACTTTTCTCTCTGTCTTCCTCTTCAGCATCCTTTGAAGCTTCTTGTTATCCAGGGACGTCGGCCGTCCGGAACCGGGCTTTCTTTCGATGCTCTGATTGTTGTTCAATAGTGCCAAGATGTTCTAGGTGTCGGAACGGGCGTATCCACAAAATGCCGCACGGAACGCGCACACTTCTGAACAGAATAGATTCACTGTTTTCGCCATCACAATTAGAGTTTGGCTGATAGAGCTGTAATTTTTTTTTTCTGTTGACTCATGGCTTACTATGATTGATGCTGCATGAGTAGTTTTGTTAGTGTGTGTTGAAGCAAATCCATGAAAAATAGGCATTTTTTGTTAATTTTCTTAATGCAAGAGTTATCAGGCTTTGGATAGAAACTCTGAGTTGGAACGGAGCGATAAAAACGAGCAAATGGTGTAGAAATTAAACTATTCTTGACTATAGGTGTGCCACCATACTGACATTGCTAAGTTTGTTAGTAATAACGCCATTGCGGATTACCATTTGCCGATAACACGGGATGACTCTGGGTATTTCATTATTTCTTCACACTCTGCAAGCAAGCAAACAACATGTACAGTGACATGCGTGACATTTAAAACATCATATATTTCCATTACATCTAAGCTGATAGTCTAATATTGTCAAATAAGACCCACGCGAACAAAGTCCAATGTTGTCCGAAACATAAGACCGAACCTCCAAATTACGTGGAGATAAAGCGCGCACAATTTGTGCCGTGTCAAATAAATGATTTGTGAAGAAAAAAAAAAAAGCGCGCACAAATTATTGGCTTTGTTGCAAGTTTCTCTCCCCCGACCATGTTCATTTTGTATATTGGCCCAGAAAAATTGTTTGTGCAAAATTTCAGCTCAATCGCACTGGATTCAGGGGTGCTTCAAAGCACTTAAAGTTGTGATTTTCGACCCTTGAAAGTCTACCAAGGGGAGAGTTCATAAAATTAGGAAAATCGAAACTCTTTTTTTGATGCTAAATAACTTATAAATGCATAAAAAACGGCTCTGGTCATTTTCACAACTGGCATCTGGTCATTTCCACAACTTGTTCCAAATAAGATGTTGATGATTTTAATGTTCATTGGGTTACTTCAACCTGATTTTTATTAGGGTGTCTCATTTATTTTTACTCGGATTGTTCCCAAAAAAAAATTAAAATGAAATTTATTGTTATTGAATAAAAAAAACAATCACAGTAGGAAACTTTTGTCATCAACGTTGCATTAATCGACTAGCAATATTTTTTTAAATGGGAAATTACAAAGAATTTTGTACAAAATTTTTCAGCGCTTGTAACGAACAGTTAGGAAGTTAGGCATCTCTTCTCCTTTAAATATCATAAAATTTCATGGTTTTCGCAGTTGTCACAACCCTTTCGGAAAATAGGTGGTCCATCTTTGTGGTAGATCAAGTATGAGATGTCGAGTAGGTAAAAATAAATGAACTTTTTTGTACGAAACTACTTCAAAATAAATTTTAATTGTGTTTGGAACCACCCTAGTGAAAAATAAATGAACCACCCTAATCAGAGTCAATTTTGAGATACCTAGTGAACACTGAAATAATTTATATTTGGTTTGGGGCGAGTTGTGAGTCATTTTAGAAGTCAGATCTTAAATATTTCAGAATAAGCCTTCGGTTGCACAGCAAACGGCTAAGTCCCAGAAGGTAAACCAAAAGAGCGAATGAGCTGTTAAAAAAACTAGTTCATTTTTCCCACCTCTCCAATAAAGACTAAATTTCTGTATGCTACCTTTAATACGTGACTACTGAGAGTTATACTCTCGGTGGGTGTGTTAGTGTGCACTCGAGCGAGCGAGCATGTCTCGAAGAGTCTCAAGCGGCTCTATTCCTAACAGGGCACATCGATGTTCATAGGGTGGTAGGTCGTTTCATATGGTAACCAAACAACCGATGCGCATTCGAGTATTGATCGAACTAGGGAGCAATAAAGGGCACATAAGCTGGTTGGATTACTGAATTCTGACTTTGTCGATGATAAAATAATGTAGCTTAAATGAGATTTGGTAGTCCAGCAACACACCAAGATCTATGATTTCATCACATCGTTCAAGCACCTGATCAACTATAACGTATTTGTGAAGAATTGGCCTTTTAATCGCCGATTTGAGATTACGCAACATTTCGACAAGCTTAATTTCAGAAAGTTTGACTAGCATAATGAACGATTCAGTAGCTCTTGGAGTTCCTTGCAATCGGCTTCATTTCGTATAATAAGGGAGATTTTGAAGTCGACAGCACAAATTAGTATTTCACCATTCACACGAAGTATCGACATCATTGAAAAATAACACCCCAAATTGCTTCCTTGAGGCACACCAGAGGATGGGATAAAACTGTCTGATACTGTTGATCCGACTTTCACGTAAAGTTGTCTGTTGCTCATGTAAGAACGAAGCCAATGGCAAAATGTTTCGGAAAATCCTAGACGGTGTAGTTTAGCAAGAAGGAGGTCATGCCTTACGGTGTCAAACGCGGTGTTGGTGTATATGGTGTGAATCTGAGCTCCACCGTCCATTCCGCCGATACAAAATGATGTTAATTCACACAGGTTGGTGTCCACAGAACGCTTGGGATAGAATCCAACGAAACAATAATTTCTAACTTGAACAAGTAATAATAAAATATTATATTCAGAATAACTTGTGGAATAAATACCACGTTGGTTTTTTTTAACCAATACCCACTGGCTTGTTCCATGGTCTTTTGAAAAGAACCCCTCTTCCCCCTTCTGGTCCCCACTCAATGACCGCGTGGTTTAGGAACGGCTCATTTGGAATGATTTTCAATTTGATTTTTTGTTATGTAGAAAAAATGACAAAATGATAACGAAAACAAATGTTTACATGAACTCTTTATTATGAAATTTTTAGTAGATGTTTACTGAGTGCTCCTCCTATCATCTTCTACCACAAGCACCCAGAATATTTTCGGATATACTAATAAACTTCTTCAACCATTAATTGACCACTAACGATGGGTTTATTTTCCCGCTCCCATGCACTTTTCGTGTTCCTTATGGGTCCTACAACAACGGTGTAAATTTTCAGATCGATCGGTGAAACTATATATTTGCGTCCAATTTTTAAAGTTTACATACGATTTTATATGGGAAAATTCACTTTTTCATAACTTAGTCTCTAGAGATGTCTAGTTGGCCCCTAAAAATATATCGATTCATGATATTTGTAGTAAATTTTCCTGGGAAAAACTATTCTGAAGGCTGTAAGGCGCTACGACGTTTGTGAAAAAAGTTATTTTCCTCAAACTGATTGAATATCTGACGAACGGCTCACCGTGGAATTTTTCTAGCAATACTGCTGCAGCATGCTTCTGTTGCAAATTCAACCATGTGATAGAAATGATATCGCGTAAATACTATCTTGGAGGCTTCTCCGCAGATACTATTTAGCAAAAATCACAATTTCAAACTTAATTCCACGCGAATTTTTTTCTCATTCTTAAATAAGTTTGCAAAAGCAGCATGCTGTAGCAGTGTTGCTGGTAAAATTCAATGGTGAGCCGTTCGTCAGACATTCAATCAGTTTGGGGTGAATAACTTTTTCTACAAGCATCGCTACGCCTTACTATCTTCAAAAGAGTTTTTCCTAAGAAAATTTCCTACAAATATCATGTGTCAATATATTTTTAAGAGCCAACTAGACATCTCTAGACAATAAGTTTTGAAAAAGCGGATTTTCCCATATAAAAACGTATGGAATCTTCAAAAATCGGGCGCAAATATATAGTTTCACCGATCGATCTTAAAATTTAAACAGTTGTTATAGGACCCATAAGGAACACGAAAAGTGTATGGGAGCTTACATTTATTTTTTGTCCCACCCTATTGACCATGGATAGCCATTGTTTTCTTGTAAATACAATAATAATTTTTAACATGGTGGCGATGATAAAATATGAAAGTCAGAAAAACCAAGGACCCAATGGTTTGCTCTTCAATTCCCCACCTTCCTGCGTGGTTTTTCGGTCAACGTCCTCCGTTCGATGACCATGTGGTTTATGAGCAGCCCCTGTACATCCATTGATAGGAATAATGTTGCTTGTATATGTGATGATTTCTTAATGCAGCAATTTGTGTATGTCACTTTAACTTCCATTCAGTCTATATTTCGCAAAAACCACTAATTATGTAACCATTGATGAAGAGACTCCCCTAAACAAAATTCCAAATCAAAGTATACAGGTCCTTCTCAACCAATTGTGTCGCCTATATTTTCTACTCTTGTTCAAGCACGCTCAGGAAATTCTCACGCCTCCGTCTATCTAGTTTCATCGGTAAATTCACACAGTTCGAAAATGTCCGCTAATACGGGTGAATCGAGTATCTTGAACTCAAGTGAATTAAGGATAAAAAAACAAAAAGAATAGGCGTAAGAAAATATTTGGAATTTATTGATTTCCTGTATCGTTGAGTTTATTTTTTGTAAAATAGGCGTTTTTTAATACAAGGATTAGTACATTTTGTACCTAGCTAATTTTCATCAACACTTTCGAACGCACAAGGTCATATTCGCACGCAACCAAAAACGGAAATGAGCTTACCACTTTTCGAAGCGATAACATTTATCATAGTTTTAAATGTGTTCGACAAGCCCCCAGCTTGCGATGTTTTTCCCCGGCTGAACCTGCCCCGTTGACGGGTATAAATTCTCTTCCGAACGGTTATCGACAACCGACCCCGCATGGGAACGTCATTAATTATTCACCGGAACCGAAAGTGGCCGGTTACAGCCCTTTCGAATCACTCGGGCTCGACCAGCAGCTTGTAGTGACACGGCAGCTCTTAGTGATAAATTCACACCGAAAATCGGTCCCGAACGGGTCAACAAAGTTTTCCTTCCGTCATAAAGTGTCCAACTGGATTCAGCCGCCAAAGTAACATTTCCACTTGGATTATTTATGCCTATCGTGGTCACTTGGCCAGAAGCTGCAGCCATCAGGCTAAAACTATTCTCTACCCCAGGGCTCCGAATGTGCTGACTTTAGTTCAAGACAAAGAAGCGTAAAAATTGTATATGACTGTACGCAATTTCCAACGCATCAGGCGAGGAGCAATCCAGGCTTTGGACATTTGTCGAAAATCCTAGAGCACAGGAGAATTATTTTACCAGAGGGAAAAAAGGGAAACATAAAATCTGTAACGAAAGTACCAACCGAACCGAAGCCTCTTCTAAGGAGGACGATCAATTTTGGGATTTTCATTGAATCAAGGGGACCATCGCAGAAGCAAAAAAGACAACCATGCGTATCGGCCGGTTAGCATCGACAGCTGTGGCCAGGTTTTGCCGGTTACTCTATCAAAACCCGTCGATACTGCAGGGTTAGTAGTTGCATCGAGGACAAAAAAAATGTCCGCAGTGAGGCATTTGCGGAAACCTTCATTGAACTGATGGCCATATTTTTCAAGTGAAAGCACATTATGCATAGAGATAGACAAGCGCATTTTTTTGTCCAGAACTCGAGGATACACTAACCCTGTTTGGAGTACTTGTGCTTCATTGCAGACCGACCGACATTTTGCGTGTCAGTGTCTCGAGTGCCGTTGGCTGTTCTCGGATGAAGGCGGATCACATAATGAGATTTGTACTATGCGGCAGCTTCACTCGGACGCGACCGGACGACAGATTGCAGTGACTGTGGGCAGAGATGTTGACATTTTTGCTACGTTTGAAGGGAACCTCCTAATTCGATTATTATTTTCCTTTCAGTTCATCCTGATGTTAGAATTTAGTTGAATAAAGAAGGAAAACGTCTGAATAATCTAATATTTTTGTTCCAATCTCTCGCTGGATAACGAAGAATTTGCAACGAAATTCTCCATCGGTGGCCCACTGTGCTCGATCGAAATCCAATACATTGTCAATGAAGCATAAATCGAAATTGATAGTAGTTTCGCTCCTTTCGTTTTGGCCCGAATCTCTCCGGTATCGTCATCGCTTTGCTAGGAAGTGAAATTACACTCATGGATCCAAAAGAAACAATCCTATTCCAATTTCCTTTCTCAGGGGAAAAACCCCGAGAGCAGGACGACCGGCACTGGCACACATTCGTAAACCACCCGGGGGAATAAACGGGGCGAGGGTCACATTTCTCATCCCACTTTACGACTGCAACTTTTCACCGAATAGTTGACCGGCGTCGAACACAGTCCAACAACCAGCACATTGTTTCCGGCTTCGGTCTTGCGGAACATAACACGTGCTACTATACGTTTACGTGGATTCTGCGAAGCCATATTTCTCGAATAGGAAACCTAAGACCGCAGCTATCGAGTACGACGGGGACCGATGGAGATTACCGAGGCCGCGGGGAACAGGGGTCCGAACCGACAGATTCGGAACTGATACGGAATGCGGCGCTTACTATTGCGGAGCACCAAAAGCATTTGACCGGAAGAGAAAAAGCCGGCACTGAGTAAGCAGATGCAGAAATTTTCGAAATTCCAGGCACCGCCAGTAGTAATAGGAATGCGAAACTAACTGCAGGTGTTTCCAGGCTACGTCTGGTGGACCGTGGCGGAAGGAAGTTAATGGTAAAGTTTGAGCAAAATTATGTTCTTAGGAGGTCACACAGGTTGCATTTGTTCTGGGGAATCCACCACGAGGTAATAAATAAAGGGTTGCACTTGCTAGTTAGCTAGTTACTATCTATTAGAAAGGACAAATGGTTTTGAATATGTTCAGTGGTTCAAAGAGAACGAGAAAATGTTTCCATTAATCACAAGTTAGAATTGCCGATTATGCATTGTCATGTT
Organism: Wyeomyia smithii; assembly: GCF_029784165.1. Lineage (NCBI taxonomy): Eukaryota > Metazoa > Arthropoda > Insecta > Diptera > Culicidae > Wyeomyia > Wyeomyia smithii. Next base: position 244,336,484 of record NC_073696.1, read on the forward strand.
TGGCAGGCCATAACTCAAATGCCAAAAACTAACGCCATTTTTCATGGTTTATTGATATTTTTCGGAAATGAAAAGGGTGCATTCTATAGTATGCTATTGAACATGTAGGATACCTACCCTGTTTTTCAACTATCTAAACGGCAGCCTCTTAAAAGTTAATATTCTCAACAAAAGTGACATGAATAACCAAATGGATAAAAACATCAATATCAAAAAAGTTTTTATAAACAGAAAAATCCCTTTGTGATTTTAGCGTTTAAAGAACAATTTTGCTTGCTGAAATGATAAAAAAAGAATGACAACAGTTATAAAACTAAAATTATTGACAAATACGACATATGTGAAAAACATAACAATATAGGAACTAGAAGACAAAAATGAAACAAATGAAAAACATTGCCAAATAAGGTAATAATGTCAAATATTAGAAAAAGATATAAAGATGAAAAAGAAAATGAGAAGAAGGGAAAAACTACAAAAATGTCAATAGTAAAAATGACGAAAATGAAAAAAAAACAGCAATGACGGAAATAACCATAATGATAAAAGAGAATACAAACATAGAAGTGACAAACATGACATGAATGACAGAGCTGATTTGAATGTCAAAAACTATTAGACTGAAAAAAGTTCTAAAATTGACTCAATAGCCAAAAATGCCAAAAGTGCTATGAAAGACAAAGGTGTCAAATTTACAAATGTGGTGAAAAAATAGCAAAAATAGTAAAAATGACACATTCAAAATAAGTTAACACGTCTCCATTATTAGAAATAGAAATTCCAGTGAACACACTAAATCAAGGTTGGTTAATCAGCTGGTTGTAAACCTATCACGTCTTCAAACGAGCTTATATGTCTTCCAAATCTCGTCAAACACCTGGCATTCTTAGAGTACAACAGCAGAAAGGATAAAAATGACATTAGCGACATATAAACAAAACTAACAAAACTGGCAAATAATGATATAAATGGCATGAATAAAAGAAAAGACATGAATGACAAAATTAATGGAGATAATGACAATGACAAAAATGACATTAATGATGAACATTTAAAGCTATTAAAACTGCAAAACATTGTGAATAATGATATAAATAATAACAATGACAAAAATGATAAAAATAATAGAAATGAGAAAATTGTAGAAATAACTGGAATTACAGAAAATGTTAAGAGTTAAAAAGAGGCAAAAATAACAAGAGGTTACAGATATATGTGATTTCTTAAAAATTTTCAATTTTGACCCATTTTCTAACTGTCGTTTTGATTTGATTGAAATTCTGTACAGTAGTTCTTATGGACTAAAGATGTAATTTTGTGTTATCGGTAATTTTTTTTTTTGAGTTATAACAAAAATAAATAAAATTAATTATATCAATAAGTTCATTTTTCAAATGTTTTACTTATTAAATAAAAACAACCGCCAACCACGCTCGACGCCTGGGTTCGAATCCCACCGCCGACATAGGTGTCGATGGTTGTGAGGTGGCGTGATCCACTCACAACCAACCCAACTGGTCTAGATTCAATCCTAGCCGACACCGGGAGATTTTCTAAGGCGAAAAATCTCTGGGATCATGCCTTCCATCGCATGAGGAAGTAAAGCCGTTGGCACCGGTCCGTTGATAAACGGGTCGTGAGTTAGGGTCCTGATTGGCCACGGTGATTGGCCACAACAGTGGCGGAGCTAGACCGACGGAAAATAAGCGAGAAAAAAAAAACAAATAAATAAACAATGTTTTATTTTTTAAATTTTTTCAAAAGTGTATATTTTAAATTATCTACATCTTGCTGAAGACATTATACTGATCAAACAAATTGTTTAGGTACTAGAAATATTTTTATCAATGATAGACACTCGGCGCGGGAAATTGTCCCGAAGTTTGATTTATGTCAGGGACCATCTACATACAACGTGGACAGATTTTTAACGATTTTGAACCCCCCCCCCCCTATCCACCTCCGTGGACAAGTGCCCGTATGAATTCTAAAAATTTTGTATGGACCGTGGACATTACATTGTTCACGTGGTATGTGGATGGCCCTTTTGCACAAAATCCGGGACAACAAGTTTTGGGACGGCTGCCCTACACGAAGAATCTCAATCGTAATCTTCAAGTTCACACAAATGGAGACTTTCGCTTCTTCCAATATCAGCTAGATAGTTGTCATCGGAACTGTGAGGATATTAATCCCAAACAGACTGTACATTTCAAATACGCGTGGGCCAATTTCAAGACTTGAGAGTAATTCTGGATTCCTAGCTCTCTAGAGTTCTCGGATTTATCTTCAGGACCGCTAGAGAATTTATCCGTTCACAGTCTTAAACCGTTGTATCGCGCAATGTCTTGCTCTATATCAGAGTACTGCTTGGTTGTCTGGACCCCTCATTACAACAATTGTATGGAAAGAGAAAGGTCAATTCAACGCACGCTTTCTGAGATTTACTCTCGATGGACGGATCGCTTCCATCTACCAAGCTATGAAAGTCGCTGCTTGATAATACGCATGGAGCCTCTGTCCACCCGTTTACCACAGACCTTTTTCAAGCCGCATCGACTGCCCCGCTCTTTGGATCAAGTGAAAGCTCCAAGGGCGTTCAGGTTCTCCGCGAGAAGCGTTGTTGTCTTGATTCCGTAGAGAACCACCGGTCTGATTAGGGTTTTGTGCACCGTCAATCTCATGTGTCGTTTCACCCGGTTCAAACGAAGCGTATTCCTAAATGAAAAGTAGGCACGATTTCCAGCCTGGATGCGCCTATGGATCTCTTTGCTGGTGTGTCTGTCGGTGATGACCAGAGACCCCAAATACACGAACTCATCGACCACCTCAAGCTCATCACCGCCGACAGAGACTTGAGATGTGGGGTCGTTACCGTTCTCCTTGGAGCTTCTCGCTAGCATGTATTTAGTTATCAATGCAATTATCAGCAGCCTGGCTTCGGCTTTAAGTCTGGCGAGAAATTTCTCCGCCGTCTGAAAGGCTACGTGCTATTATCAAAATCATCCGTGAAACCTAAAAGTTGGACCGACCTTGTGATTCACCTCAGGCCTCAACATCGTCGAATGAAGCACCAAAAGGAGAACACGCAACCCCTTCGTCTCACTCGCTGCTACTGAAACTTCGCAAACTCAGTTCGGCTGGTGCTTCCCGAAGAGAAGATGAACTCTCTTCATATTCCACATGACTGTTGCATGTGTAATCTTTTGCAGTGGCGTAGCTATGGTTTGGTGGGCCTGGTGCGGTAACAAAACTGTGGGCCCCCAAGAAAATGACTGTGCAGTTTTTTCGTTCATGAAAGGAATTGAAACAAACAACAAATTTAGGCCTTTATACTTATTTATTCCGTTTTCCGCAAAATCGAAAATAAGGTTAATTTAGATACTCACTTTCCGGGCCTTTTTATTGGCAAAATCAGAAATTATATAGACACGCGCGAAGGCGGATTTTTTGCCTCGCTCTGTTTCATGTTAGAAACGCAGCAACAGAGATAAGGGAACTGTTCCATTATTCATCTCAGCCCATAATTATAAAACGAAAACTCAATTGAAAACTAGAAAAAACGCATATTTTCTAACTAAACCAATCAACTAATCCATGGAATAGATTCTTATTAGTTTACTTTAGATATCTCATGAAATAGAATCTTCAAAAACTTACCTAAAATCTCTGAATTTGTTACTATGGTCGGGCATCTACACTAAAAAACTCATTCATTTCGATCATCTAACCAAGAAAACGAAATCTACTCTATACGGCTACAACGGGATTCATTCAGCAGCCAAGCGAAGTTTTTTTCGTCATTTGCGGACTACATTTTGTATTAATTACTAAACAAAATCACTCACTACACTAAGAATACTTTAATCTTCAAAATGTTAACCTTAAATTTCCAAAAACAAGCTTTAAATTTGAATAATTCCGATATAATTGACATAAATCGACAGCACTGCAGTGGATACCTAGACTACCAATTTACGCGTAAACAACTACAGCGGATACCTAGGTAACCTACTACGACGGTATGCGGCTACGTTCATTGAGTGATTAACTGTGTGATGAATATGGGGGCGTCGTGAGATGAATAATTAAGCAGTGGTTGTGGGTTATGAAAAATGATTTGTTTTGCAAAATTAAGGATGAAACTAGATAGGTTTACAAAATTTCCATTGATAGGCGATCCTATTGAAGCATGTAATCATGTTCTGTTTATTTGTTCAATGATTTCGTGTAAATCTGGTGTTTACTCCGTGAATTCTTCGTGAACGTCGGCCTAATGAGATGAATAATTAAACAAATACCCTAGACAGTTTTTCAGCATCGCGAAAAATCGCTCCTTTGTTACGTCTTTCCACGTTGCATCGAATGTTTTCTTTGATCGGAAAACATTCAATTTCGGCGTCAATCGAATCACAAATCTTGTTAAAAATGAACATTGGTATCACCTTTACTCTGTCCGTGTGGATCATGAGGGCAGAGTGGCAAGCACAAATACATGAGGTTGAGTTCAGATGGACATGTTGACCGGTTCGGTGTTCGCATGATTTTGGGGCCCCTTTGAGTGTGGGCCTGGTGCGGACCGCACCAACCGCACCCCCCTAGCTACGCTACTGATCTTTTGCGTTCTGCTTTGCCTTCCGTCTTTCGGATGAAGTTAAAAACAACTTCAACTGACGAAAATATTGCTTAAAATGAATTTCTACAATCGTCGTCGTCGTCGTCGTCGTTTTCATTATCGAATTGAAGCGACTATAGTCAGCTTCAATGAAATCGTCACTTGGATGGATGAGCGTAAATTACTTCGGACAAACAGAGCGTTGATGCTGCTGTTGCGTCTTAGGCCGTGGACATACAGGCGCGGCTTGCGTTGCAAAGACGGTTCGCCTTGTCGTGGGTTAATGTACAGCGCTAAGTAGAGCTGTACATTAACCAGCGATAGGGCGAGTCGCCTTCACGCCAGTATGTCCATGACATTAGACATATAGGAGCAGGAATAAAGGCTAGGAAAATTAAACTTTAAAGCTGATTTATGCGATTTGTAACATATTACATATGATTTGAATGTAACCGGGACGGGACGCAATGTAAATAACACGTGCAATGAGACATGTAATATGTAACGTGTAACATATAATGTACACTAAGGTCGCTTTTTACGCGGCTTTTTTACGCGGATTTTTTTACGCGGATTTCGGAATTTACGCGGTTTTTTTTACGCGGATTCCGGAATTTACGCGGTTTTTTTTACGCGGATTCTGGAATTTACGCGGGTTTTTTTACGCGGATTCCGGAATTTACGCGGTATTTTTTTTGTCCGGATTTCGGTTCCCCTTCACTCGGAATGCAAAATTAACGATGGTTTTTTTACGCGGATTCCGGAATTTACGCGGTTTTTTTTACGCGGATTCCGGAATTAACGCGGTTTTTTTACGCGGATTCCGGAATTTACGCGGTTTTTTTACGCGGCTTCCTGAATTTACGCGGTTTTTTTACGCGGATTCCGGAATTTAGGCGGTTTTTTTACGCGGCACGTATCCCCCGCGTAAAAAGCGGCTTTAGTGTATAATGTGTAACATGTAGCGTGTAACATGTTCCACGCAACAATTTGCAAAGCCTGCAACCAAATACATCAATCACAGATTAAAGATAGTTTCATTCAAATGTTGGCCACGGCTACGTTTTAAATGGTCCATACGAAAAGTCCAATTTTGGGTTACTTTTTCGAGCATTTCGGCTGGTATCTCACGAATAACGCGTGTAATGTTGTCTTCCAAGGCTGGAATTGTTGTTGACTTATCCGCATAGCCGAGAGACTTAACGTAGCCCCATAAAAAATAATCTAGCGGTGTTAAATCGCATGATCTAGGCGGCCAATTCACCGGTCCATTTCGTGAGATGAATTGCTCACCGAACTCATTCCGCAATATGTCTATTGATTCGCGCGATGTGTGGCACGTTGCTCCGTCTTGCTGAAACCACATGTCCCAGCTCTTCCATTTCCGGCAAAAAAAAATCAGAAATCATCGCACGATAGCGAGCGCCATTGACCGTAACGTTGCGATTTTGATCATCTTTGAAGAAGTACGGACCAATGATGGCTCCAGCGTGTAAACCGCACCAAACCGTGCATTTTTCTGGGTGCATTGGCGATTCTTGTTTTACCTCTGGTTGCTCTTCGATCCAAATGCGGCAATTTTGCTTATTAAGGTGAAACCTCATTGAATCCAAAAATAGCTGACTTCGAGTCACCACTTCGAATTTTCAAAAGCACAAGACTCGGAAATACTCCTTGCGTTCCCTATTAAAATTATATTTTATGTTTGCTTCACCACAGCAAACATAAAATAGCATTTTCACAGGGAACGCATTAACTATTTCCGAGTCTTGTGTTTTCGAAAATTCGAAGTGGTGACTCGAAGTCGGTCATTTTTGGATTCAATGAGGTTTCACCTTAACATACCCATTTAACCAGAAATGAGCTTCGTCACTGAACACACTTTATCGGTAGAAAAGTGGATTTTCGGCAAGTTGTTCTAAGGCCCATTCACCAAAAATTCGACGCTGCGGCAAGTCGTTTGGCTTCAATTCTTATACGAGCTGTATTTTGTAAGGTTTTACACCAAGATCCTTTCGTAAAATCTTCCATGTAGTCGAATAACACAAGCCCAATTGCTGCGAACGGCGTCGAATTGACATTTTACGGTCTTCCACTACACTGGCTGATACGGTAGCAATATTTTCTTCTGTACGCACTCTATGTATACGTGTTGGTGGGTTTATGTCCAACAGAGTAAAACTGGTTTGAAATTTCGTCACAATAGCTTGAATAGCTTGCTCAGTAAGTTGATTATGACGACCGTAAAATGGTCGTAATGCGCGAAAAACATTTTTCACACAGGACGAATTTTTGTAATAAAATTCGATTGTTTGTAAGCATTGTTCAGGCGTAAGTTTGTTCATGGTGAAATGGCAAACCAATTTGAGTACATTAGACATTGACAGCTGTCAGAATTCCCGCGTGAACTGTCAAATCTGAATACACGAAAAAACAAATGGCAAAAAAATCACCCTTTATTACGACATACGAAATAAAATTTTTCGAACGTTGTAGAATGGTATAACTGGAAACAACTGAGTCACACCTATTTTTCTAGTTATCCCATTCCACAACGCTCGAAAAATTTGTTATGTCAGAGCGGATATCGTGCGCTATCTGACCATGAAGCATTTATGCGATAATTGAATGAAAATTGCATTAGCAGCAATCGGCCTTTTGTATTTGGAAGAGCATAATGAATGGTTATTAATAAACTGCAACTGAGGTTTGATGCTGCTGCAAATGCACAGCAGTGTGATGTTTATTACGATTTGTTGATGCTGTGCATAACAAGCGGTATATACGAAACAAATCCGATTTCAAACAGAAAAGTTCGGCACGTTCTGCTCACGATGCTGAATCTGTTTTATAAATTTCACAACACTTCACTAACAAGGATGTTACGTCTTGAAGAAAACGGTTATAGTTTGACATCACAGCAGAATTTCGACCTTCATACTCATGTAATAATATACGAAAAGTATACGGCAAAATATACCGCTTCACACCATTAAATTGATTAACCCTAATTGAGTGTTTTTCCAAAGCGATTGCAAAAAAATTATTGACAAAAGACAGGCTGTCGTAATTCTACGTTAACCTTGCGGTCGTATCTCATAAACAACCTCTTCAGCTTTTTTAGCCAGCAGTGAAACTATACCGATTATTTAAATCATAGTATTCAAATACATATGAACATACATTAGCACATGACACATTCTACCGTGACGTTACAATGTTTTCACTAATCTGTTGACATAATTTTCACTCTAACTTGAAAGGCTTTACAATTGATAAGGTTTGATTATTCGATAACATATTTTTCAAGCAGATAATAAAAGCTGTTTGGGGGTTGTGCTAATTACTGAAGGAAAAGATGACTCAGTACGTTCTGAGACAAGCAGATGAGGTCAAATTTATAACTGTTCCAAATTTGAAGATGTAAATTAATTTAAGAGTAAATGTTAAATCAGGTATTTATTTTATCCCGAAAAGGACAATTCGCAGTTTAATTCAATATTGGATAATATGCCGATCATTTCTAGATGCCGATTATTACTCAAAACTAGACGGCTCATGTACTTTGAACGCCAGCTTTCCAGAAAATTGGTGTGTGGTCAAAATGAAGAAACTTTTCATTGGATGCATGCACTAGTCCTCGCTTTCGCACAGAGACAGCATACCACTAAAGGAAGTACCCCACTGCATCAGCTGGCCCAGCTACTATCGAAGCTGAGATGCGCTGAAACTGCTGCACTATCCGTTGTCATGCCACAGCTGTAGCCACTATCCGCTGATGTTGGTATCCGCTGCACTCCTGCTGCTGCTGAGGAATTACTGCTGTTGTCGCTGTATGGAAATAATATGACCAATTTTGGCAGAAACAGGCTTTTATACAGGCCAAATAGCATATTTTAAATTACGAGGTCTATAATTTTGTCGACCGTGTTTGGGAAGCAATCATATAATGACCAATCAGAAGTCGAATTTTTCGTTTTGACAAGGCTTGACAATTTTCAATAGTACAACAGTTTGAATAATCAAATGACAATTTTCTGTATTTAGGAAAAATTTTAAAAGATTTTCCAATCTATTGCTGTAAGAACGAAGGAAATCCATCGAAAACTAACCGATTTATTAGCATTTGAAATTTGACATATTTTTCACTCTTCCCGGTTTTAGATTTTCATTTTACATCCCTATGTAGCCAAGTATGTAATTGAGCTTCCTGAGAGACGTAGTTCTACGTGAACAACCCAAATTAATCCACCTAGCAGTGAAACCCAGCCTTTCTCATTCGAACCTAATTTTTGAATAATAATTTACACGAACACTTCAATTTCAGAAAAAATACATCTTGATAACATTTGCTGGATTTGCTTTTACTTTAAACAATAAATTTTTGCCAGCCAAGTTTAAGTAGTCTTCGGAATAAGTTTCTTTTCAGAGCTGGATTTCACATTTTCAAACATAACAGACAAAGTAAAAGTCCGATTGCAAAAATAAATCAACTAGACTAGGGCAACTAGAACTTTCATATGACACCTTGATATTTTTTTGGAAATCAGTACAGCCATTTCTGAGAAACATGAGGGAGATTAAATAGTCTTCAGGACACGTTTCTGTCCATAACTTTTGAACCACATGTCCAATTTTATAAAATTCAAAAATTGAGGATTTTTTGGGTAGCCCGTTCATTTGAAACCAATTTTGTTGAAATCGGTTGTGAAGTTTCTAAGATAGTGAACTTTCACATTTTGATGAATAACAAACAAACTACACAAATCCGATTACAATATAATTTAATAGGGTTTTATGGGGCAACTAGACCTTTTATTTGAGGATAATCTTATGAAAATCGGTTCAGTCATCTCTGAGAAAAACGAGTGAGACACACACGCACTTTTATACCTTTGGTTTTGGCAGTGATTGCTATACCTTTCTAAAAGAAAGGCAAAAAGATGAAGAAAATCGGTGATTGTCAAACTGAATAAGTTTCCTCGAATACCTGACCAAGAAAAACTAGTCTTTTGATCCGGAAGAGCAGGTGGACAAATCACGGGTTGGATGGCCCCCACTGGCATAATCTCACCCCGGCTGACGGTATTATATTATCTGGATTTGCATCCTCGTACGATAACGAATTATAATCAGCAAATAACCGGGCTTTACCGTGTAGAATAATTTCAGGGAAACCATTGACGTAGAGGAGGAATAATTGTGGCTCAAGATTGCTACCTTGCGGAACAACAACCGTCACTGGGTGAAATGAGCTGTTTATCCCGTTTAAGATTTATTCTTGACTTTCTACAGTAGCTCTAAGCGCTCGCCTGTACAGTATTTTTTTCATGAATTTTCTCTTAAAAACCCAATATAGATCCATCACTTAACGTAACCGATCCTTGGCAGATACGTATGTAAGTTCCCGAACTGCAATTTTGAAGGCTTCAGTGAAGTTTGTGGATATTAACAATTGTCTTCTCCGGCATGCGTTTCTGTATTGTTCACTCTAGCTGAAAGTCGATAAAATTGGACAGTGATGTGGTGGTTTCGTTAACTACTATACGGTGAATTGAATCGGGACAAGCCTTTATTCCAAGTGTCGTCGATGTGGTCTCCCTGATGACCGTACGAATTCTGCACCAACCGTCCTGGAGAGGCGAACTCCTTGGGTATCACTCCCCGTATTGTTTCTGGTACTTATTTATTCTGGAAAAAATTAAAGATTAAAGCTTCTTAACTGTTCCTAATAATTTTGCTGCCTCTAGTCGCCTCGGAAGCGCGTCAAGTCTTCAGTGACTTCAATTTTCAATAAAGTTCCCTAAGAAGAACACGGAGACGCGGCGAACGCTTTGAGAAAATATTTTGGGGCCTTATGACACACTTCCGAGGCGGCTAGAGGCATTTAGGTTCACAGAAACTGTTTAAAAGGATTATCCTTAGTTTTTCTACAGTTTGAGATTTGGGGTAAATAATCAAACGTTTCAAATACAGAATAGACATTTTTGCGCGAACACATTTTTGAAAGAAGATGAAACTTATTATGTTATGAAGATGCGTAAATCGTAAGCGGTCTGACCATGGCGCATTCTTTGCAATAACTGAATTAAATTTGCTATTCCATTAACCAGACTTTTTGAAGGCTCTCACATGTATTTGGAAGAGCTTAGCTTTTATACGTTTTTTTCCGCGTAAAAAACGGCGTTTATTCGAAAATCCGCTTATATTAAAAAATCCGCGTTTAATAAAAAATATGAGCGAAAAAAACTTTATGAAAAAATCCGCAAAAAAAACCTGACTGTAAATACTATTTATCAAATTGCAACTTTGATGAAAAGCTGCTACAGATGCACAATAGTGTGATGTTCACCACACTTCGATAATAATGCACCTAAACAGCAAAACTAATCCAATTTGAAGAGTTTGGCATGTTATGCTAAGAATGCTGCATTTTTTTTTTCAGGAAATTCATCAAATTTCATTGGAATGATAGAGCGTTTTGAAAAAAAATGGTTATAGCTCGACTCAACAGTAGCATTTCGAACTCCATTTTTATGTTTAGTACCAATCAACGTCAGCATGAACACAATTTTGTTCTCTCCCAGCCGCACAGGTACAATATGTAACACGCACCTGCGTAACAAACTGTCGCGGTGCTGAGAGTGTGGCCTTACATTCCTTGCGAAACTGATGGAATGAGATAACGTGAAAGAAAGGCGGAGCCTCCTACAATAAGGCACTCGAATAAACAACGCGAACAGAAAGCGAGCTTGTGATTTCTGCTTTTCAAATTGATTTTTTGGCTAATATTTTCATTGATTTGCACTAAAAATTATACCGAAAGTTTGAGGAAAGCTCCATGATATACCAAGTAATATTCATAGTGGTTTATTTAACCTTGGACAAAACAGAGTAATGGATAACGACACGTATCATTTAACCATAAGATGTTGAGCTGCAATACACTATTAAACTGAATGAATAGATTTCACGAATTTATACGCCTATAAGTCAAAAGCAATATTAATGTTTTTTTTTGTTTTTCCTTTCAGGTACGTATACAAAAACTTCACACGATTGATATATTGTTATGTAAGTAGAAAATCACCGCGGTAATGCTTTTAATTCTGAACAAATTGCCGATCGAAGCAATAATGTTCCAAATTATACTATCGGTAATTAAAAAATCAACGAAAATTGGCAGCAATCAGGGAAAATTGATGATTGCAATCGTCCGTTTCGTCCTGCCGTGTCCCACCGAACATACGACGCTCTTCATAAACGGAGTTTTCCCCCCAAGTAAATTCATTAGGCCAAACGTCATTCACAGAGTGGCGGGTCTTCCTTTTTTGCGACTGACAAGCCGGTGTGCATGTTACAAACACACGAACCTTATGCTGTATGTATACGTAGTATTTTTTTTTCAACCATTTTATACAGGAACCTTCCCGTCTGTTCCGCCATTATTGGTGACCAATGGTGCGTGAATGCGCTCGCTGTTTCACGCGTTTATCTAATTCAGTATTTATAACCGAAAAACAAAACTCTCTCGAAATGGCGGCTTTTTTACGCTATCTCTCGCTTTCGCTGGAAACCGTGTTTCACGAAGTGAAAATTGGTCAGCCGGAATTGAACCAATAACTGTTGAATGAATTGCATAACGTCGGACTTTGATTGCGTTTTTGCTACGTGGTGGGGGCGCTATCGAGCGCAGCCGCTTGACACGCTGATAAATTGTGATAATTTTTTCCATGAATACCTCAAATAATGAAAGCAGTCGCTTGAGGGAGACATGGATTACAACTTTTTTTTTTGATGTGACAAAATGTCCACTTTTCGGATTTAAATGAAACCACATCATTTCAAAAGGATGCAGTTTTTATTATTTGTTATTGTTTTCTTAACAACAATCTTTCATTGATTGATCTGTCGTATTATTATTGTTTTCGTTCAGATTTTCTTCTCCAAACACATGCCTTGCTGGAACCCGTGATTTGCTTCCGAACTTTTCTAATATTTTACGAACAGATATGATCCGGCCTTCGTTTTCGCCGAGTGCCAGCGGCGTTACAACAAAGCAACAGTCGAGTGTTTTGTTGTTGCTATTCCTGCCCACAGAGACTCGAGAGTTTAGTGTCTGCACTCGCTAGACCGGTAACGCTGGAAGCGAGCTCAAATTTGCATAAAACCATTTTGAATATCATTTCCATTCACTCGTTTTAACGCCGAGAACAAGACCAAGCATCCGCAAAGTGTCACTTGTCGTCCTTTCCGTCTTATGAACTCTTCGCATTTCCCTAATTCACCGAAAATTTCTACAACATTAACCACCCACAATTAACAGATTAGCTCAAAAGACGTTCCGCCCGCCCGATGCTCCGAAGTCTTCCCGGCAGTTGGCGGGCCCACCGGAAGTGTAAATGGGCACCGAAAAGTGTATTCGGGAACCATTACCGCGGCGCCTCATCCATCGGGCGCTCTCGAGCGTGAAGGATTGTGCGTCCTATTTGTGCTCCCCGTGGAGTCCGTTCGCTTTTCATCTTTTCCCAGTCGTGAAACTCTCAGATCAAGAAAGAAAAACTTTTGGCCCTATGCGCGAAAATAATGCCCAACCGAGCGAACAGGCTAACCGGATGGTCAGGAAAAGGGGGGGGGGGGTAACAGAGGACGGATGGCGGCAAGGCGAGCGATATCTTCGTCACTTTGAAGGTCTTCGGTTGGAAAGCGCGCGCTCGAGCCTCGTTAATGTAAATACCGACCAATGTAAATTATCTCCTCATTTCGCACGCTTGGGGCTTTTCGTGAAAGATAATATTTTTCGTGTGAATAATTTATCGCCGGGGCCCGGCTCGAGCGTTTCTTCCCCTGTGCCTTCTTCCGCTGACTGTTTCTCAACCGGGCTACGGACACCGGTTTCGAGGTATGCGTAGTCCTGCTGCAGTATTACTTCAGACGCAAATGCGTATTTTCACCTCGGATGGTACTTTACGGGGAATTGATAATGGATGAGTTGCAGTTGAACAGTGAGATAAGTGGAAAAAATGATAATAATTGATTCAAACCAAAATTTTGTAATTCTCACTGTGGTTAATTTGTTTTTTCTGAAGGTTAAAAAATACGAGCTTCAAATTATTCATTACCTTATCGATTTTGCCCCCAGTGAAATACTTTCTCCACACTGTGTAAAAGCAAGGAACAAGAGGATTCAAAACTTTCACGGGATCCAAAATTTTACCTCGCTTTAGCTGCCATTAAAAAAACAATAATTTCTTCCTGTCTCCTTCTACGGTGGCCGCATGATACCGGCCGTCTTGCGATCGCATTCATTTCCGCTGGCCATATTTTCATTGGCACACGCGCCATTTATTTGGCGACCTTTTCAGTTAACTTTAGGGCCAAAAAGAAAACAACCCAGCGGCAGTCGTAATGGGGAACACAGTACGTGAAAACTACTCTTGAGTAGTTCAGTAGAGTTTACTACACTTGGAAAATTTTGGGAAATCTTCTCATCTCTAGCTTAAGGGATTAAATTTACAATAACAAATAAAATGTTCAAAACAATTCCCCTTTGAAACAACATTTCCTTCGGCAACGTGGCATTGTGCTGTTGTCTATCATCGGATTCAATGAGAACAACCTAAAAATAACAGCAGCCCAAAATGCAAATAAATAAAGTTGATGTTTGTTTTTTCCTGGGACTTTCCACCGCTCTGAGGCCTCGCGAGACTTTATTGGCAGCCGAACTGCTGCACACAACAACGCAGACCTCGATCCTAATAGACTGTTTGCTGGGTTTGCTCAGTTGGTGTTTGTCACGACGGCATATCCTGTTGGCATCGGAATATGGGACCATATGCGGTACTGGAGCTGAACGAGCGAGCAGCTTGCACTAGGCAGTCGATTTCCTGCCGGATGTATGTAGAATAGTGTTTTTTTTTCGCAAACATACAAACTAATCGCCGTCTGGGCTGCTACTGTATTCAATAGTGTGTGAGTATGAATTCAGGTATTGTTTTTTTTTAGGTTGGTCATTGAAGTTACATGATTGAAACATGATTTCTTAAAAATACCGTTTATGGTATTGTAGCAAGGATAAATTATTTTAACAGTTTCAAGAAACATAACTTGGAAAATATCGAATATAACAGTTTTATTTTGAATCTTTGTTCAACGATGTTTGGGACTAATGAATCCACACATCACAGAGATTTTTTTTCCAACTTTAAAAATAATGTACCATGCCATGATAATCTGGTGTTCCGATTACATACATTGCACACTGGGAGAAATCTAACAGAACCAAATTATAAGCGTATTTACAGTTCAACCAATCGGTGCTGACAGTTCAACCAATGGTGCTGAAGAAAATCCACTGCAAAACAAATGCACTGCTAAAATTTGGTTCGGGATGATCGAAAAAGTGTCCCTCTATTGGTAACTTCAATTCATTTTTCTCTAAGTTTCCGAAATCAGTTTCATAATCTGAAAACAATTACGGACAGAAAAAGAAAGTGGACAAGTTTATGTGCCTTTGTTTATATTATACGTTGCACATTTTGATTATTTTGTCTAGTAACACACAGGAGGGTCATAAGCTGCTTAATATAACCTATACCCTATGTGCCGTTGAAAAAAATAACATAATTGCATTTTGGGATGATGACTGTCCGTACGCTATTTATGTTTTGAATTTGATTACTTGATGTTTTAGAGCACTACACCCTCCCCCTTTGAAAGAATAATGTAATAGAATGGAATTATTTGGAAGTATTGTCTTCCTCCAGTCATTATTTATGTATTATAATTCTGAAATTTTCTGGCTGTCTAACTAATTTTTGAACAGTTTTTTATTGCTAGTATTAGCCAATTTGTTACTCTCTGGACCGGAAACTCCGATAACTGCTCTCCTTCATCTCCTTTTTTCGAATGGTTGGTAACTCTGGATTGGAGCATTGCTAAATTGACTACAACGCATTCAAAAATCATATTGAAGGTTACTGAAGCAAGCAAGCGATAATTTGTAGCAACTATCTCCTTTTCAATAGTTCTTTGATCGACAGACGATAAGGTTACGATAGACTATCTCATATCAATATGTTTATGTGAATAACTTATATCCAACAATGACTAGATAACTCTCCGGAAATAATGCGTGGGTTTTACACAAAAACACAATGACGTATACATATTGAGTGGTATTTGGTCATTTTATGTTATTTTTCAGAAACCGGAAGTGACTATCTTGAATTTCAAAATTGTCTCTGAGATTTTTTGGCGTTACATCATTGCATCATCCCAATTACGGAAAAACCCATATTAAGTGGTATTTTGTTATTTCATGCTGTTTTCCGGAAACTGGAGGTCATCATTCTTAGTTTTAAAATGGCGTCTTGGTACTGTGTATCGTCTTGATTCCGAAAATACCCATATTAGGTGGTAATCGGTCATTTTTGCCTGTTTTCTGGAAACCAGATGTCACTATCTTGAGTTTGAAACTGACGTGACGTCTTAGTCGATTTTCGGCCTCCGTGCATCAAATTGATTCGTAAACTACCCATATTTATTATTTTATCAAAAATGGCAAAATGGCATAAATGTCAAAAATGTCAAAAATGTCAAAAATGTCAAAAATGTCAAAAATGTCAAATATGTCAAAAATGTCAAAAATGTCAAAAATGTCAAAAATGTCAAAAATGTCAAAATGCCAGAAATTTCAAAATGGCAAAAATGTCAAAAATGTCAATATGTCAAAATGGTAAAAATGTGAAAAATGCCAAAAATGTCACCAATTTTTAAAGCAGTGCTTTTTGTTTGTAGCAGCTTAAAACTAAATTCATATTTATTCAGGGCCGGATTTAGGCGCTGGTGGGCCCGGGACGAATTTGTTTGTGAGGCCCTCTTTTTTTGAAACATTTAGAAACAACATTCTGGAAGGCGACGAGCAAAAAAAAAGGTCGCTTCAGGACTAGAGGGGGCCCTTGAATCTGGAGGCCCGGGGCATTTGCCCCCTTTGCTCCCCCTCAAATCCGAGCCTGTATTTATTAATATTTTTCGCATTTTCAGGATTTTTTACATTACACATACCCCCTCTTCGTAACTCTGGTGGGGATGTCTCCGATCAAGATTTACGATCCTAGACTTCCAGCACTGCGAGCTTCACCACTGGCCGCCTGCACTCACCCTTGGCAGTCCTGACTATCGCCTGCCTGATCCTTCTATCCGTGCCGTGGATGGTTTCGACGACGATGCCACGTACCCAGTTCTTCCGTATGGTATCATCAGCTACGTAGACTAGGTCCCCACGGCTTACGGTGACTCCGACTGTCTCTTCGTCCTATGGTTGATGGACGGCAGGTACTCGTTAACCCACCGTTTCCACAGCGCGTCCACTAGTGATTGCGACCGCTTGTAACGATCACGTAGAGATTCTGCTTCGTTTGTTGGTTGAACGGCATGTTCCACCTGTGTGCCGACGCCCCGAATGAAGTGTTTCGGCGTCGGGGCTTCATCCACTCCTGGCTCCAATGAAACGTACGCGAGAGGGCGCGAGTTGATCAAATGCTACACTTCCGCGAGTGTAGTCAACAGAATTTCATCGGTCAGCTTTCGCCCACCGTTGAGAACGTTCAGTGCAGTCTTGAGAGAGCAAACCAACCCCGCCCATGTGAGGTGCACTTGGCGGGTAGAAGTTCCACCGAGTTCTAGCATCAGTGAAGTCGTCTTCAAGATCCGTCGCTATCTGCTTCATGACCTCTTTGCTGGCTACTTGGAAGTTCGTTCCGTTATCAGAGTAGAACTCCAAAGGCTTGCCTCTACGACACACGAAACGTCAGATAGCCATAAGACACGATTGTGTCGTCAAGCTGTGAGCAACTTCGAGGTGGATAGCCCTAGTTGACATGCAGGTAAACAAACAGATGTATCGCTTCTCCGATCTGCGTCCGACGGTTGCCGTAAACGGTCCACAATAATCTACACCGGTGTGGCTGAACGGTGCCAAATTCGGCGTGACACGTGACTTAAGGAGCGGAGCCATGCGTGGGTTCTGCGGCTGGCACTTCTTCACTTTACACCAGACGCATGCCTTCCTGATCTGCTTCATCCTCGTCCGCCTACTTGGAATGTAGAATCGCTGTCGCAGTTCATTGACGGCAGTTTCTACGTTCCCGTGAGCAAGTTGCTGGTGATAGTGCTCGAGTAGCATGTCGGTGACCGGATGTTTCTTCGGCAGAATAATCGGAAACCTAAGCTCAAATGGTAGAGACGATTCTCGCACCGTTATACCCTCCATTCGCAAGACCTCTTGCTCGTCTAGGAATGGACTCAGGCTGTAGATGGAACTGCACTTCTCTATTGGTCGCCAGCTGCCGCTTGGGAGCTCCAGATTCTTCTTCAACGCTTTGACCTCGTCCATAAAGGCCTCCGTCTGCGTTAATCTCCATAGGTACGTCTCGGCATTTAGATACTCCTCTCATTTCAATGGCGTCGTCGATGCTGGTTTGCTTTTCTTCACAAGCTTCTTCATCTTGTCGGTTGTCGGTAACGCTTCGATGCTCAATCCGTCTCGCTTTCTTCTTCAGTTTGTCTCAAATCGGAATACGCATGCTACCGTCCGGACTAGCACCGTCCATCTCGAAAAGCGATGTACATCCACCATCGGGTCTGTTACTGCAATATCGTGGAACAAAAGACAAGCCCGAATTTTTTCTGCAACGTGCGGCGTGATTCTGTCCTGCTTCGGCCACTTGTCCTCCGATTGGTAGAGGGAATCTGGACCGCGAAACCACGGTCCATCAGAACACAAGCTATGCTTTTTCGCCCACTTCGTCATCGCGTCAGCTATATTGACCATCGTTGGAACCCAGCTTTGTGAGGTTGCGGATTTCGCCGATCCGGTGAGCCACGAACTGTTTATACCGGCGATGGTCTGAATGGATCCACGACAGCACTGCCTTTGAGTCGCTCCAGATGCATCGCTGCTTTACCTCCAGAGAATGCATTCCGACGATAGAATTGGCGAGCTTAGCTCCTCCCTCGGCCGCTTGCAGCTCCAGGCGAGGAAGATGCTTCAACGGTGCCACTTTTGATCGCGCCATCACCAAAAAGCAGACTGGACCGCTAGGCGTCTCGATCCGGAAGTACGCCGCAGCACCGTAGGCGTTCTCGCTTGCGTCAACAAAGACATGCAGTTGTATGTTGCTGTATTCTGTTTGACCGACCTGCCCACCTTGAAAATACCAGCGAGGAATCCGAACTTTCTCTGCTTCGCGTAGCCTGGCGATTCCACCCACTTCGCCATAAGTCTTGGATCAAAAGTTCCCCAAAGAACGTGAAGTAGGACAGCAATCCTAACGGGTCGAAGAAGCTCATGACGCAGCTCATGACTACTCTCTTCGTCGGTAGTCGCTCACCGGAAAGATACGGTGCAAGCTCGTCCTTCAGCTTTGTAGAGAACGAGAATTCATCGCTGGCCGGATTCCACACGATTCCCAGAACTCGCTCGAAATCTGCTTCTTTATCTTCGCAGAATCGCACGCAATGACTAGTTTTCTGCCAGCCCATAGCTTCAACAAATGTTTCTGAGTTGGACACTCAGCTCCGCAGCTCAAATCCACCCTTAGAATGCACATATCGCACGTCTTGCGCCCGCTTCACTGCTTCTTCAACGGTTTCGGCGCTGTCGAATTAGTCGTCGACGTAGTGGCTTTCTACGATCGCCTCTGCTGCTTCCGGGAACTGTTTTGAGAACTCTTTTGCGTTCCGGTTTTTAACGAATTACGCCAGCGACGGCGAGCAGGTGGCATCGAATATCACTACGTCCATGACATACACCACCGGTGCCGACGAGGAATCATTTCGGAACAAAAACGCAGCACCCGCATATCAGCTGTCCGCATCAACATTTGATGGTATAGCTCCCTGATATCTGCGCCGTAACCGATTCTCTGTTCACGGAACTTGCAGAGTATCGCAGGGAGTGCGGAAGTTTCGGATTCAGCGAGACTCTTTCAACTTCTGCTCTTGCGTCCCACACCAAACGATATTTATTTTTCCTCGGGTTGTAGACAACGTTCAGGGGAATGTACCACACATTACTGCTGCCGAACTCCGCTAACTCCGACGGTGTGGCTACGTGTGCATATCGCTTCACCAGATAGTCGGCAATCATGTTGCGAACCTTGTCGTACAGTTCAGGATCTATCTGCATTTTTCTCTCCATACACTGCAGACGTTTCACTGCCATTGGATAGTTGTCAGGAAAACTGGGGTCGTCCTCTGCCCATAGCAGGCCTGTCTCAAAACGATCTCCCACTCTCACAGTCGTCTTCTCCATAATCTCCCTAACCCTTCTGTCTTTCTCTGATTCAGGTAGCAACGCGGTCGAAATCCCAGATTCCATTGTGTAGTTGCTCCTAAGAAAGTCGTGGAGCTCCTGATTCGACAACACACTGCACGAATGGTGCCCGATGGTTGCACTGTCCAATACTCCGGTGCCCGTTGGACCATAGACGGTCCGGCCAAGCTTCGATCTGATCGCTATTGGCTCGTCCGGTCGACCTATGCGGATCTTCGATAAAAGCATGTTGAGAAGCGCTTCTGGACGACCAAACAGCATTCGCAAGGTTTCGATAATCTTCGGGACTGCCTTCGGGAGTAGAAGTCTGCTTCGAACCGCCTCCAGTGCCTCCTCTCCAAACGCACTAAGTTCTTCACGTTTGAGAAACCACACGCTTTGGTCAACGTCGGAACTGGTTTCTTCTTCTTCTTCCTCAGAGCATTCCGAGCTTTCGTCCTCGCAGTCAGAACTATCGTCCTCTTCTTTGTTTTTGGAACTTTCTTTTCCACTGTTCTCTTTCGGAGACTCTTCTTCTATTTCTTTTTCACTCTCCGATACCTTTTCATTCGGCTTACCGACCGTCTTCTTATTTTTCTTCTTTTTCGGGATCTCGGTTCGGGATGCCTGAACGGCGTCTCGTTCTTGCTGTGCTCTTCTGTGAAACTGTCCAACAGACTTACTCTTCCTGTCGTCTTTGTCGACGGTTTTCCGGCCTCTTTTGGGGTTGAGTGCTTATGTAAGGATTCTTGAAATTCAGCAGGTATCAGTTCAGTCTTGCCCAGCATTCCTTTCTTCGACCTTTCCTTCTCGAACAGGCACTCGGCTTAGGATATTCTCCCAAAGTTAGGTAGCTGTTAGCTGACATGTGAAATAAATTTACTGAGCCGAGTGCCTGTTAATGAGAAAAAGTTTCCCGAGCCAGAAAAGTCTGTATGATCAGTTTGGTGTCTTCGGCAAAGTTGTTGATAATAATTTTTTTTCCATAGAAATAAAATATGTAAAAATTCAAACGTATATTATATTATTTTTAATCTCTACGATCCAAATTATCAATGTTTAGCTAACATTTATAATTCTCGTGAAAAAAAAATTAAATTTATCTAAAAGTGAGACTTCTGAGATATTTTTTTCATTTATCTCCCTGAAGAACGAAGATGCAATCTACGTTTTTGCAGAAGACATTACGCCTATCAAACAAACCGTTGCGCCTTTTTGTTTTCATTATACAAGGCTCCAAATTTTTTCTCATTTCTCCATGATCTCTTGTCAAAAAAAGCGCTCATTTTTTAAATTTAATTGATTCTTAGTTTTATAACTTTTTTTAATGTTAGGGTGTTTTTTCCAGAGAAAGAAAATTATTGTTTGCTGGAGATGTCATACATTTTTGACATGTTTGACATTTTTGAAGTTTTTTACATATCTTACATTTTTGACATTATTAATATTTTTGACGGAAAAGATTTTACACAGCAAGCACCTGGAGTTTCAACAGGAGATGTTCGAGATGCGCCAGCAACTGGAAAAGGAAAAGCGGGAAATGGAACTGGAGTTTGAAAAGGCGCAAATGGAAAAGATAATCGCCGAAGAGGGAGTTCATCAGAAGAAACTCGGGAAACTGCGGACAGAACTGGAGGAGAAGCTGAAACAGCTAAAATTAAAAGGGAACAAAGATAGGTATCGTTAATGAAAATGGTCACGATGGAATTGATGATGCGGATAAAAATAGTAAAAAGGAAAAATCAAAGGAGAAAAGGCAGAAGAAAGTCAAGTCGGAAACATCGAAACCAGGAAAAAATACTACAAGGTATACAGCCCTAGGGTTGTATTAAATGGTGACGTGGAACTAAACACTGTAATTAGAAGGATTTTTAGTTACAAAGGTTACAGAATCTCCAGACTGCAGCAATTCGTTTGTTCTGTGGTTTAAGTATTTTTTTATACGCAGCCTCAGCATAAATTCTCTTTTTAGAAATATATTCAACAACACTCGAAAAAACTTCGATTACACTTAACGATATTCCAACAATACCTACGTTATCATAATACATGATTTTGTCCTATTTAACTCTGATCAAATTAGATTTATTACATAAATCTTATTATGGAAATAATTTCGAAGCCGTAACATAGGTTCACTTATAGGAAAACATAAGAAGATATGTTAAACAATATTATCAACAAGTTCCAACGAAAAATCATAACAATCGACAATTACAAGGAACTTAAAGTTCGAAATGATTAATTTCTGTTTATCGTTCAACAAGCTCTTTCATTTGCCAACAATTACATTCGCTGTATTACGAAAACAGCTAATATACGTGAGAATATTATTTGTTGAGTTGAAAAAAAAAATATATATCACCTAACAATGTTGAAATGTGTAATGAAGATTTTGAATGGATCCTAGTGAATCGACAAAATATTCAGAAATATTCGCTGGCTCTTAAGCTTCTATAAGTTTGTATTTTCAGAAATCTATTCTTTTGATCACGATCGTTAAGTGAATATCGAAGATAAAATGCAAAAAAAAATCTTATTACCGTTATTTTTTTAAGGTAACCATATTCATGAGATAAACTTTTAATCACTATCAATGCAGCAGCATTGCAGTTTTTCCTAGAATTCACGGAAATAGAAGTCGTGTACCACTGCAGACGACGAGAAACCAGCGGCGCTCTGCTCCACATAATATGTACATTATACTGTACGGTATTGTTGCTTTTACCAGCATGATTTCTTTCAAGACATCAGTTTTTATTATGCTCTAACAGCAGGTTTAGAAATTGTTCAAATAAAAGGAATATTAAGAATAGGTTATGTATCAATTTAATTCTACTACAAAACTCGAATACCGTCCGCAGATACGTATTTCGGCTGCTACATGCACTGATGATGTGCTTATGTGGACTGTTAAGCACAGCAGTTTTGTAGTAGAATTAAATGGAAACATAACCTGTTCTTAATATTCAATTCCATTCTACTAAGACGCTCAAAAAGAAATTTTTTTTTCAAATAAAAGGCTTATTTCAAAACTTTTTGAAAGATCTTAACCTTCGAGACTTCAGATTAGTCTAAGTTCATGGAAGCAAACTTAATTTGACCTGTTGGGACGGGGAGACTCTGTCAATTTTTTTTTATGTTGAAACAAAGAATATCACAGGGAATGGTTGGTGTCCATTTACATCGTCTGTGCTAGAGTTGCTCGCGTGTGATTGGTTCATTATTCGTGTAAATCTCCTTGTAACTTTTTATCAATTTTCACCGTTGAGGAGCAGTGAAATAATAATGATGACTTGCGTATTATAAAATTGTTACACGTTTAATCTATCCAATACATATATATATATATATATATATATATATATATATATATATATATATATATATATATATATATATATATATATATATATATATATATATATATTTATATATCTATATATTTATATTTATATATATATATATATATATATATATATATATATATATATATATATATATATATATATATATATATATATATATATATATATATATATATATATATATATATATATATATATATACATATATATATATATAGTTATGCTGTTATTATCGTTTGAAATCTGACGTAGAATTTGCAAGTTTCGTTCCCTATTTTACAGAATGCATCCCAGTATAGAAAACAAAGACGTAGTTCCACGTCAAAAGTTCGAGAAGGAAAAGCCGAAGAAGGGAATGCTGGGCAAGACGGAACTGATACCTGCTGAATTTCGAGAATCCTTACATAAGCACTCAACCCCTAAAGAGGCCGGAAAACCGTCGACAAAAACGACAGGAAGGGTTCGTCTGTTGGACAGTTTCACGGAAGAGCACAGCAAGAACGAGACGCCGTTCAGGCATCCCGATCCGAGATCCCGAAAAAGAAGAAGAAAAATAAGAAGACGGCCAGTAAGCCGAATGAAAAGGTATCGGAGAGTGAAAAAGAAATAGAAGAAGAGTCTCCGGAAGAGAGCAGTGAAAAAGAAAATTCCGAAAACAAAGAAAAGGACGATAGATCTGACTGCGAGGACGAAAGTTCGGAATGCTCTGAGGAAGAATTAACCAGTTCCCGTGAAAAACACCATTAGAAACCGACAAAATACCAGCTATCGTCGCGACAGTTTCTGTCTCGGAAGCTGCCAACTTTTTTCGGTAAGTTGGAAGAATGGCCACTCTTCATAAGCAGCTATGAGACGTTAACCAAAGCGTGTGGTTTCTCAAACGTGGAGAACTTAGTGCGTTTGGAGAGGAGGCACTGGAGGCGATTCGAAGCAGACTTCTACTCCCGAAGGCAGTCCCGAAGATTATCGAAACCTTGCGAATGCTGTTTGGTCGTCCAGAAGCGCTTCTCAACATGCTTTTATCGAAGATCCGCATAGGTCGACCGGACGAGCCAATAGCGATCAGATCGAAGCTTGGCTGGACCGTCTATGGTCCAACGGGCACCGGAGTATTGGACAGTGCAACCATCGGGCACCATTCGTGCAGTGTGTTGTCGAATCAGGAGCTCCACGACCTTCTTAGGAGCAACTATACAATGGAATCTGGGATTTCGACCGCGTTGCTACCTGAATCAGAGAAAGACAGAAGGGTTAGGGAGATTATGGAGAAGACGACTGTGAGAGTGGGAGATCGTTTTGAGACAGGCCTGCTATGGGCAGAGGACGACCCCAGTTTTCCTGACAACTATCCAATGGCTGAGCCTAATGCCTAGTAATAATAAAAACCGCAAAACCGTTTTTTGATCGGTATAGTGCCTTTAGCAAAGTTGTTTATAATATTATAATAACTAATTTTGTCCTTCAAAAAAAAAAAAAAAAAAAAAAAAAAGAGCGCTGCACAGAAATACTGGAATTGGAAAAGGAAGAATAAAATTTATAATATCGTTTAGAACTCTTTTTTTTTCTTGACAAAATTTTTATCATTAACTTCACCGAACTCATCAAACCCAGAAAACAAACTACTCTGACTCTAGAAACATTTCAAATGATCTCAGAAACTTTTGTTATTATCTGAAAAAAGATTAGTACCCTTTTTACATAATAACTTCTCAAAAATTAGTCGTGAATCGTGAATAAGCCCATGGGAATATTTTTGCAAAGTTTTTGCCAAATCAAAAATGACACATAAGAAAAAGTATATTGAAATTGGGACATAATGTCGTAAATATAATAAATGTCCAAAGTGTCAAAAATGTTAAAATTGTTGAAATAGCAAAGAAATAATAATGAAAATAAATAATAAATAACATCATAAGTGTTATCAATTTAAAAAATGTCAAAACTGGTCCAACTGTCAAAAATGTTCGAAATGTTCACAATTTCATAAAATTGTAAAAACTTTGAAGAGGGCAATTTGGAACCAAAAAAAAAAAATTTTATTTGTGACATATTTTCGGTGCTGATTTTGAAATATAAAACACACCTGCGTTGAATTTTTAATTTATTTTTGCAGCTTTTTTTATACAAAATTCATCGAAAATATTTTCAGAAATTCACTCATATTACTTTTTATCGGGATTTAATGCTTTGAAATATTTGATTGAAGTAGTTAAACAGCGATGGTAATTGAAAGTCTTCGAAACCTTAGCCAGCTCAGCCATTTAGGAGAGTCTCTAAGAAATTGTATTCCTTCTGATAAAAATGATTCCGCAGTTGCCCTAATCTAGAAGAATATGGTTTATACGAAATGAAAAGATTTCTTCAAGCAGAGCCTTACAGCCTACGTAAGATGATGATGCAAATCTCATGGAGGATTTGGCTCTAAATCTGTCACTAGCAGCACTACTGCCCACGGGACGTAACTGTGAAGTGACACAAATCTGCTCCGTAGGAGCGTAGGAAGCGAGTGAAAATAAGTATTTACTTTCCAACAATGGTGCGATAGCTTTCTTTTTCAATTGTTGGTGCCAGCAGCATATTAAATTCTCAAAACAGTTCGTTTTCTCTAACCCTGTTACGAATGTTCCTGTTCATCGCTATTGTTGTTTCCTCTTCGAATTGCAACATTAAATTCAATATTGCAGTATTTTCGAAAACAATTTTTTGCCTCCGCCGGAGCCTTTTTTCCACTCATTTAACACAAAAATGAAGCTTCTCTTTTCAACCTCCAGATGAAGGCACGTAAAATGATTCCAGACAGTTTTGAAAGTTGAGTGAACCATTTTTCATTCCACTCACCAATATCTTGAATTAGCGATCATGCCTCACTTGCCATTGAATTCAACGCCTAGAGCAAACAAACAAACGAGCAGAAAAACAGAAAACATTCCTATTCAAATCATTTACCCAAGCGGACGTTAGCTTCCGGTTCGTTGACCGTGGATTCCTTTTCAAAAAAAAAAAAAAAAAAAAAAACGAGAAACAGGGTCGGTCGGTCTGTTACCTGCAATCCATGCGTGAAAACAATATGCGGGCCATTAGGTCAATCTATTCCAAAGTCAGGATTTGTATTCTTCTTCTTCTCCGGCCTGGAACGGTACGATTGCCGGGGCAGGCTCGGGCCGGTCGGTGCACTGAAACGGAAAAACTAATAATCCTACCAATAGACATGTGTGATTGCGACGGGCACGGACCGGAGCGAGCGAGTGCCTAGCCCGAACCTCTGGGTTGTATGCAGATAGTGGCGCGTTAACCCTGCCGGAAGGAGAGCAACGCAACGGTTTCTTCTCCGTCGAGTCAGATATACAGATGAGGAAGCCCCACGTGGGAGCTTATATGAATGTGCGATGCAAGACTCATTATCCTCCCCGGAGTGGCGTATTTTTCCTGGCTCTTTGCTAGCAATCAAAGCTACTGTTAAGCTGGATTCATTCCCGTGCCAAGAAAAGGTTCTATGGCAACAGCACACCCTCATTAACGTTTTGATGGCTTCCCATTCAGCGGAGGGGTAAATAAAACATGCGATGAAATATACGTTCTAGCAGGGCGAAGGCGGCAAAAGCCGTGAAGAAAAAAATGGCAAAATATTATGCGGAATGGTGAGTTTCTCCGGTTCTTTGTTCGGTTTCCGGATGTGCTGGATGGGCATACGGGTGTCGTTGGTGTGAGAATTGATTATTGTGCAATTCAAAGTTCAAACGATGCATCGTTACTGGCCGAAAGCACGAACGAAAAGTGTGGCCTTTCGA
The DNA here is from genome assembly GCF_029784165.1 of Wyeomyia smithii. Lineage (NCBI taxonomy): Eukaryota > Metazoa > Arthropoda > Insecta > Diptera > Culicidae > Wyeomyia > Wyeomyia smithii. The sequence continues at coordinate 244,363,571 of NC_073696.1, forward strand.
TGAATCATTCAAATAAATGGCTCACTTTATCACAATAGGACAGCTGTGCCTAGTTGGAATCGGCTCTTGTTTCAATCTTGAGGAAGATGAAAAGTGCTACTAAAACAACATCCCGCAGAAAATTGAGCTATTTACACTTCGAATCACTACCACGACTCCATCTGGTGCGCTTGAAATTGGGAGCAGAACTTCCCATGACGGTTCTGTCGATTCTAGTCGGTTTTGCAAGAAGGTCTATCCATTTTATGGGAAATTGAATGCAAATTTAGGGATGCCCCATCGCTGGCGGTGTCGGTGTTTACATAACGTTTCGCACTGCAGGCTTTAAAATGGTAAACAGACGGTCGTACGTTGCTACCTGTTGGAGCTGGGAAGGTTGCGAAAAGCTAGATTTGAGTGAACGAAAAAAAAAAAGAATCCCTTTGCTTGCATGCCATTTGATACTGTGTCGTGTGGTTACTGAAAGGGATAGATTTCACACGGAAGCTTATTTTAACAAGCACCAGATGCTGATGGAAAGCGCCAGAGCATTATGGAGCAGCATAATGTGGGTTGCCGGCATGAGAACCCGGCAGCGGCGGTAAAACTTTTGAGAGTCCTGATTGAAAAAGGGTTGCAATTTTGCACCTAACCGAACCCTTTTAGCCGTGCCGTGCGTTACCATCGCCACCGTGTGTAGCCTTCTACAACCGCTCTTTTTTTCCCAAGCACCATATGCTTCGCTTTCGCCCGGCAAAATCCGATTCACGAATCCGCACCGACTGTGTGCATGAAAATTTAATAAGCTCGGGTCAATGATTGTTTACCGTTGTAAGCTAACTTTCAGGGGTCACCCAGGGAGAGAGAAAAAAATAATGATATAGAGATTGATAATTCATTCAGCAACTTTGAATGCGGCTGCAGATAGTGACAACTGAGAGCACTTTTGTTTTTCATGCGTTATTCATGCGTGCCAGTCGACTTTTTTGGTAGCTTCAGCATTTTGTGTAACTTGATACGATGACGTATGCATTTTTCATGTTTGGAACAACCTGAATATACAATCACTTCCTTTTTTTAATAATTCGCTATTTAAACGACGTAAAGTTATCTTTTGGGAGAAATTACAACGATAAAGTAACTGATGACTAGGTACCTTCATCAGTTGATATATGTGAGTCACCATGTGACTCCATCATGTGAGATGGAAAAAGTTTTATTTTGGTTCGTTTCAAATCACGTGACCGTTAAAATGATGAAGCAAAAACAGGATTGCCAATTGGTTACGAAACATCACGAGGGGGCGTAGAGTGGCTGAAAAGTGAATCATGCGGTCTTCACTCATTATCGTTTTACGTTCCATTATTACCATCAAATCCCATCTCAGCAAAGTCAATGTTTATTATATTTTTTTTTCTGAAAAATAAAGCTAACATCACAGAACGGAAGGTCATCTGTGATACGGAAACTGCTGAGTGCTCAGTGAATTTTGCAGCGCTCCCTAGGGGTGGAAAGAACGCTTTTTACACGGAAAATAAACAGAATTTATACTACTTTTATCGAAATCAATCAAACACACTGGTATAAATCTGTCGGCGAAAACACTACAGGCACAGAACAGATATACAACTTCGAACAAAACTCTGCAGCAAATCGGTGCCCAAGCTTTCGCACTCATTTTTTGCTGTTCCATCCTACATTGATTTTACAGTGCATCGTTCGAACAGTTCGCTCCAATAGTTTGAACATGTACCAAAAAACTATTTTTTTTTGCTTTAATGACCAGGCAAAAAGGTGATCTTGAACAGTTGAATCTATCAAAATCAAGTTAAGACAGGATCGCATTCAAGAGATCTTAAAAGTGGACATTCAGTAACAATTAACAATCAACGTCAATGAAACAAATTAAACTAAAAATCTGTCAACCATTCAAACATTGTCTAACAAATTTTCTTGGATCGTACACCTCACGACTGCTCAAACTATTTTAACCTGTTAGTTGAATGTTTTCGTTGGACTTGGAAACCGAATTTCTCGATCAACGACAATATTTATTTCTCGTACCGTTTTTTATACCTAACATTGCTAGAAATGCATATCAGACGCGCTGTACAAGCACTGCTTACTTCATTAGGTACAATGTAAAAATTGATTGTCGTTAGTCAAGATATTCAGTTTTCAACTTGGGCAACAATGAAATTCATTAAAAATATATCTACATAAAAACCGTTGCACGTATGCGGGTGGTACTGTACGTTTATCATGGAAAGGCACCCTCGCTATACCAGTACCGGGGAGAACAAAGGATTCTCTCGATGAAAAAGCGGCGAGAGCTCATACAGTCCTTTTGTTGAATGAATGGAATATAAGCGTAATGAAATTTCGAGTGTAAAATGCATGCTCTCCACCGCTAGATGTCGATACTTAAAATAAAGAGATTTTGCCTCGTTTTTGGTTCTTCAGTTGAACAGATGTGCTACAGGTTAACCCTGCTAAGCATCTGTAAGAAGTAAAACACATTATTTCTAGGGGCTTGACAACTTTATTTCATGAAAAATATTTCGTTAATATTACACGATATTGGTTGATATATATTAATATCTATCTTTTATTTATAACATTAACTTCCCAACCATAGCGTATAGGACATGGTGAAACGGTTTGATTAACAAGTAAGCACGAGCGGGGAAGCGTTTATCGTTTTGTACGGTTGGAGACGAAGCATCACCAAGCGATAGCAAATATTTTTTCTCCTTGTTAATAGATTCTTGCTAACTATGCAAATGAAAATCGCAAATTCATGTGTTCCAAGTTGTGAGTTGCCTCTAAAATGAATGAATATCAGTAGCAAGGTATGTAGCTTTACCGGATTGAATGCATCGAAATAGTATATTATAAGATGCGATGAATTTTGGTCATCGGTTGTTTTAATAAACAATTTTAGTTTTTGGCATTTTTTGTGCAAATTAGCAGGTTGTACTTTTGACATACCGTTTTACTATGTTTCTATACACCAACATCACAACGACGACAATATGACTTCAAAGAGCTTTGATGTAACTAGAGGAGTGTCTGAAAATGCAACGATGAACACTTAGTAACAATGAATAAATTGAAATTTTGCTCGTTGCACTAAATTCGTAGTGAAAGACTTTCACTCGTTGGGTTGAGCTATCCAGGTTGCAAGATGACACCGGTTGTTTCTTTTTGTTAGGGTTACTAATCACCTATTGGGTTACGCAGTGTCTTGCCCCTAGCATCCTTCAAAAACAGCTGGCTCAGATACCGGCGTAGATAATTGTAGAACTGTTCCTTTATTGTTTTCCAGTAATCTAATACTTTTAACTGTGAAAATAATCAGATTATTAACACTTAACCTTATTCTGCTTATTTTTATTTAAATGGCATGTCGCATGTCGCATCAATTAGTAGAAAATCTATATTCTCCAGAATGGACTAGAGTCAATCGGCAAAACAAGTAATATAATCTCATAAGAGGATGAAACTAGTTTATGAATTTCATTTCCGAATAAAGATGTGATTCGTTTATTATAAATATTCGGAAAGTTTGCGTTAAAATATCCATCTGTGCCATGATTTTTGAAAACTCAAAGTACTTTCTTGAGTTGAAAAAAAAAAAAAAACTCACGAGCTGCATTTTATATTTTACAAATTTTCAAAAATAACCGTCGATAACACATGATACAATTGTAAATGGAAAAATTGCAACATTAACGGTTTAAAACGTACGATTTATCAATAACATTGATTGTTGTTCGTGTTTCAAATCAACATTTGTCGCTTACAATACCTTCGTTACACTATTGTAATATGACAAACTCCACAAATGTGAAAAATTGCGAATTTTTCCCAAAACGTTTTTGCATCGAACGTAATAGATTGTATTAAACGGGTTAAACTGTTGAAATAACCATCACATCAAAACATCGAATAAATTATGCCACATTATACCACTGGCAATGCGGCATAAACGTACACGACAAATATTTATTGTCCGTGAGCACAGAAAATTCAATTGTCATTTTCCAGTCCTTTTTGTGTGCACTTTCTGTTCGATCATATACCTGAAGTTGACCTTCCGTTCTGTGCTAACATGTTTGAATTCTCATGAAAAGAGTGTATTCGCGAAAATTGAGAAGCCTCAAAGACTTTTGTGGTTTGTTTTCAATTAGCTAACATAAACAAATTTATGAAGCGATGCTAAGTGTGGAAAATCAGTGAGATTTGCCAGGCCGATGATATAAAAACACTGGTCAACACAGGTGTGACTTTAAAGCTCCAACTGAAAAAAATAAAAGATTATAGCTTTTCAATCATTCCTGTGAGTTATTCCTTTTTTATTTATTAATAAAGCTAACTGAATGGACAACTTCCTTCAGTCTGGCCGGATTTAATTCCGTTTGATAGCATGCAGTTTTGCTTGCTTTAAAACATCGGAAATTCGGTTTAAACTAATTTTCCAAAACCAAAGGCCACATTTTTTGCAGAATTCGTAATCATTATAGTGAATTATTTTGCGTTAAAAATAATTCAAGCCATCATTGGGTTACTAAAGTTTTATTCTGATAACTTCGCAGAATAAAAGCTTGATAAATGAAATAAATAAAATTATCAACTTGGGAGATAAAAAATATCACGGAAAACATATTTTTTGCTCTACACATATCACTAACTTTGGAAAACAATCAGATTCGTACATTCACATTCCATTTGAATGGATTCTTTTCAAATTGACTCAAAGCGCTGTTCTTTGAAAAAATTAAAACAAGCCAAAAACAGTGAATGCCGTTGTATGAACGCTCTACTCGACGCAATTTAACACAATGCAGCAAAGCGTCAACTGAGCCGGTTTGATTATTTTTGCATCAAATCGTGCCACACCATTTGACAATGTCCCGCCCGTGTCGGTTATGGCCAATCTGAAATTTGATCGTGCACCCCATTGACATTAATTCGGCTACAATCATCGAACACACAAGTATCCCGAAAAAAAAATCGGAACAACGAAATTAAATTTTTCACATCCATTCACTCGATGAAAAGAGGTTTTTCGTGAAAATACATTCGCCTGGTTATCATACTTTCGCTATACGGGGTCCGGTTAGTTGTGCTTTTATATTTCAGTCGGTACTTCCTCCACTCAGCTTGCCATCCGAGCTCCATTCGTCCCGTTTCGAAAGGGTGACACTTCCGCCGATCGCCGTATTGAGTGCAATTGGCGTAATATCAGCCGCACCCCGTACCCACCCGTACTAGCGTAGGAAAATGCACCAAAATCAACAAATGTTCCGTATCGATGATGTACATTAATGCACACACCAAGAGTGCAGCCATCTTTCGTTACCGCCAGCGCCCAGCGCTGCTGCATGCGCTGAAATGTTGACGCCGATGACAGCCCGATGGGGACGAGTAATATAAAAATTTAAATGCATTATTCATGGAATAATAATAAAATAAAATAAACTTCAGCTGCAGGCGCTGCCGGAATGGGAGTAGCATGGGGTCAGGCATTCCATTCTTCTGCAATCGTGAGCAGCCTTTCATCAGCGGACGCCACCTGCTTGCGTTCTGAATCCCCGGCTAAAGGTGAGATTGCATTGCTATCGGAACACGTTGCATTATACAGCATCCATGTATTGAATGTTTCCCAGATGCAGGCACACAGCTGGATCACGGATTTTTTTCCCCTGTCCGCCAGCGGCGGCTTGACTCCACTCCCACGGGAAGTGTGATTGAGTTGTCATTTTTGTTAGCGAGTGGCAAATGTTGCATGCGCTGACACGGATCGTGTGCGTGTAAATCCGAACACCGGCGCTGTGTGAGTTTGTTATTAACTCCGAGCAAACGGGATTGACTCGCGGGATACGGTGCGAATTGGTGGAAAAGCTAATTGATTTGGCTGAACGATTCGCCGTACATCGGCAGTCAGTGAGTTGGGATAAACAGAAATTCAATATTTGGAGATTATTATGTTACACGGTGTATCAGTGAAATGTTTATTTTACTTTTCTCCGAAAAACGTGATAATTTACGTTACTGGAGAAAAATGGAAAAAGTTTGAGCTTTGTATGTTTATATTTGTTCGCCGAGGTGGGGTTAACTAAGAGCAAAGTTAATGAGTAGATCTAGAATCCAGAAAATCTTGCATTAAATCATGAAATCAGCTCAAGATTCTAATCAATACTGGAACAAGAACGACAACATGTTCTACACTGATGTACTCTTTTTTCTCAACGTATAATAATAACAGCAAGTGTGTCTCGCGTAATTCGGCCTCTTTTTATGTCGTAGAATTAGCTGCGAATCAGCATACCCTAAAGATTATCGAAAAAATATCAACTGACCATTTATCTTTATAGACAGTCTCAGATTTATTAAGGAGCGCGAACGATGAAAAATGTTAAGATGAATGTGGGAACATCTGAGTTCTTTATCCGAAAAACCGCATCCGTTGATGACCAAAAGCTTATATTGAAAAATATGGACAAATTTTTCGTTCAAACTTGAAAACACAAATCGTTTGAAATTATTGGTTTTATAGGAATGAGAACATCCTCGTTCTAGGATTTGCTTTAAATTAAAGTTCCTTATCATACATTGGTTTTTAGATGCTTTACGTCAAACCTTGTCTCATTACATATTTTGGTTGATTTATGTTTTAAAGTTGGTTACTTCTTCGTGATGATTTTCAGAATCTACTGATTTATTCTGAAGTACATTATGTTGATTTTCAAGAGTTTCGGCTTAAAAGTTAGAATTCAAATCGTCATTTTTCGCCACCAAGATTCCAAGTGCATTCAATCAACACATTAGTACCTAATGAGTTTTTTTTCGTCAATTTTAAGCGGCATAAACGAAAATATCAATTGGTACTTCTTAATTGCAAATAATTGATAACAATCGTTTTATCTAAAACAAATGAAATGATTCTCTTTAAATAGTATGGTGACCCTGAATAGATTCAAGTTTACATCTTGGGTCAACTTTTGGCTTCTGTATAGCACCTGTTCGCCAATCATATCATCGACCTAGTGCCGGCGTGTATCGGTGTACTAATAATTTGCTTCTTTTAAGAAATTGCGAAATTATTGTTTTGTGTTCTCAAGCTCGGATATTTGATTTGGAAGTGAACATCAGAGGAGACAGGCTCGTTGTTGCCTGCTCCGTTGTTAAATCGGCCGATTTTATAAAAACAAACAGACGCGCATTGTTTTAGTCTGCTTTAACATTCCAATGTTAGCTACACAGGTTGTGTAGCGCGTGTTTCTTTGGTTTGATTCTGTGCTGTGAAAACAATCGCCAGCAAGGAAACAGCTGGAGCAAGTTCCCCGCACCGCTGGATGCCGGCATCAAAACTTGCAGCACCAACCATCAGCTGCTGAGACAATAAGATGATGATAAGTATCGAAAGATACATCTTCACAGAGTAGAGCGCCTGTTTAAGGTAGTTCAAGTTTAGGCAGTTTTATTTTTCTCGTCCAACGTGGGCAAAGAAAAAACGGACTCCGGAGATAGATCTCGATCGATTCGCCGTCCAATCCAGGTGGGTACAAGGTGCCGCGGGTCGGAAAAGCTGCTCCACAAGAGCTGATCCATCGGCAAAGTTATACTCGAAAGGATATCCGGGCCCCTGGGTTGTCTTTTTCCGACTCAAAGCAAAGGCATTGAATACAATACAAATTTAAAGGAATCTGGCATGATTTTCAGTCGTGACCGAAATCATCAAAGTTCGCCCCAACAAACTGTGTGTTTAGTGTCAAGTCTCAAAAAAGCAAATGAGATTGTTGTTTGTGGGCTTTACTTACTTTACTTACTTTACTTATATTTCCATGGCCGCCGGTAGGGAGGCACAAAGGGATGAAGCTAGACTTCTCCATTGTCGACAATCGCGTGCCATGACTTTCCCTTGTTGCCATGACAGATTCTCGTCAGCAGTCTGGATGTCGCTGGAAACGTATCGCCGCCATGAGCCTTTTGGTCTGCCTCTCCTGCGATATCTCTTTGGGTTCCAGTCGAGAGATTCCTTGCAGATTTCGCCCGCTCCTTTGCTCAAGGTGTGGCCGATCCATCCTTACTTTCGTTCCCGTATCTCTGTTGTAATCGACCGTTGGCGACATCGATGGTGGTGTTCCGAATTGGATATCCAGTTGTGAGACCACCAGGCAACGATTGACGAAAACCTGCAGTTTTTGCGTTACATGAATAGGATGAATGTGAAAGGCGCTATGGAATAAGGTTCCACTTCTTGCCTTATTGGACCACTGTGCAGTCTGACTGTAGAGGATCTACGGAAGGCTGGTATCAACCGTTTTAAGGATTCCAGCCTTCAGCCGGTAAACATACTTGATTGCGAGCAATTGCACTCAGTATCGCTCGACAAGGGTGTAGGGTAAATATGTATGAAACGCCCCCCCGGGGCATAACGCCCCAGTTCATTTATTCGGAAACACACAAAAAATAAGACATGAGACTATTGGGAATCTGTAGCGGGACATAGGACCAACCTTCTGTGCAAGTTTGATATTTGTCACTAGCAGCGAAAAATAAACAAAAATCAATTTTGATTTGAGCTGCTTCAGATGTAATTTCTTACAGCGTTTCCGTAACGTTTTTTCACTAATGTATAAAGATTATTACCTGGTTTTTGTACTTATATATCTCAAATGAACCTCTAAGCAGCTGTATCTACTGAAGAAACGATTGAAATTGTATCATTTGCTTAAATATTCAATGCTTTCTGCTACCCTGCACCTCCCGGGCAATATGCCCCACTGCTAGCCCGGCTGGTTTGTTCATTGCTTTAGCGTTTGCTTCTGAGACTTCAAGCGTTGTTTCACTTCGCATGCTGAGCTGGCATATGAAGCTACTGCATGGGGCATATTATACTGCATCTGGGGCGTTTTGCCCCGGTAGATTGGAAAGCTTGCAATTTAGTCATATTTTTTAAAAAAATTATGGCGTTTTTTTGTAACAGTAATTACAAAACAAAATAATAGTAGTGCATTACCAACTAAATAGTGTATCCAACTGCATGAGAGATTTGTTGTTTGGGATAAACATAGCTACAATATTGACGATGTTCCTTAGGGGGGTCGTATTATACCTGTTTACCCTAAAAAGTTACACCCAATCAAATTCTTTTAGCGTGACCTTCGCCGGGACTTCCGAGCTATGTGCTAGCAGAAAAGGTGCGTCTACTCGTGCGCCTGTTTTTTATACAGTTAAAATGTTTTTGAAGCAGTTGACTGTTAAATTGGCTCTCCTTGCAGCGATCGTATCCTTCGATGGGTAATATTCATCCTCAAAAGAACAATCTGTTGTTAAACTTAACCCGTCAGTGCCCAAGCCAGACTTGAGACGGGGTTCAATAAAATCACTATAAAAAATCATTATAAAATATCAAATTAATTCATAAAAAATGTTCATGCAGAAGGGATTGGGCATTAGGGGGTAAATTAAACAACAAATTGTCCTTCTGAGGATAAATTAAATACTTCATTAGAAAAATAATTATTTTATCCTTCATTCATTTTACTTCATTCATAATTTAATAGTGGTAGTAGCAGCGGCAGACTTTCAGTGTCGGTTTTCGGTTTGAATCAATTTATTGTTGTATGATAAAATGGACAGTCTTTTCGGTGAAAATGGCCGTCCGTCGAACGCCTTCTCGAAGTCCACGAAAACCAGCAAGAGAGATTCCTGAAAATAATACGGAGCGTTGCGATGTTCCGAGCTTGCTGTCGACGGAGAGTAGCGTCAATTTTCTCCTGGATCCTATTCAGGATCACCTTGCAAAGTACTATAAGAGGTATGCACAGTAATAGTGGTAATAGCAGCGGCAGACTTTCCGTCGGATTTAGGTTTGAATAAATTTATTGTTGAATGATGGAATGGACAGTCTCTTCGGTGAACACTGCCTGCCGTCTAAACAACCTTATGTAGTTCAATGTCAATCGGTCGTGGCTTTGCATGAAACTCTTCTGTTTTTATCTTTTTTCTAGCCTTTAGAAAGTACTTCTCTGTTTCTGAGTTGATTCGAGTACGTTTTACGCATTCAGAAGAATTTTATAAACCTTCTGAAAAATTTTGAACCTAATTTAAGATCAAATTTATCTTCATTTTCAGAAGCATTTTCTTGTGTTTGAGAAGCGACTTTTAGCAGTATTGAGCGTAATTCGAATCATTTTTATTTGTCTTTTCTAGTTTTTGGAAGCGTTTTTAAGAAATTTTGGGTTTAATGTGGGGTCAAATTCTATTTTGCTTTATCTGGTCTTTAAAAGTATTTTTCAGTGATTCTGCGTTTTATTTTGGATCAAATTCATTTTCACGCTTCCTTTCGGAATAATTTATCAGCAATTTTGAGCTCAATTCGGTATCAATTATTGTACACCTTCTCCGAACCTCAAATACATTTTTCAGCAATACAATTTCCATTATCATTCAGCTTAAGATTGCTGGAAAAAAAATTCAATGGCTGGAATAGCAAAGTAGAAAATTATCTTAAAACGTTGAAAATAACTTTTGAACCAGAAAATAAGCAATTTTTTTTAGCAAAACAAAAATAGGGACAGTCAGCAAATGAATACAAACAATTAGTTTAATCGAACAGAGTTTGAATTTGGTAAAAAATAATGTCTTCGATATTATTTGTCCGGTTTAACATCAAATTTTACTATTTTTCTTCAAAGTAAAACTTGCGACCATTCGACTGAACTGAGAGGTAACATTAAAATTATTTTTACTTTGGAAATATGGTAAAAATTGATGATAAATTAGACTAATGAGAGAAATGTGGTGAATATAGGTGTTGAGATGAATATAGATGCGGTTCTTCAATAGTGTTAAGTTGAATATTGGCAAAACTATACCAGTATTAAGTCTAAACCTTATTCTTGCGATGATGTATACAGTGCTTTTTTGCATAAATAGGATTGGTAAGCGCAGGTAGCAATCATTCAAATTATAATATATATTTTATCATGTTAACGATATAGGACTCACATGATGTTTTCCACATATGACACATTCTGCCAGCTGGAAAGAGTCCAGCATGGTTATTACCATTTTCCGATTGGCACAGAATTCAGTCCATCACCAAACAAATTGAATTTGTTTCATCTAATTTTGGTTTCCGAAAGAAGAAGAAGAAGAAAAAGAAAAACATTATACCGACAATCTGTCGGGACTGTCCGACAGCTGCTAGTGATGTTCTGTCATTCTCTATCCCACTGACAAACAAACGGCAGCCAGGCAGGGAAAAGCTGTCAACGTGATCATAATCGTTATTTTTCTTACTATCGTTCCGAAAGGATGACGGCGGAACCCCTTCGGTCTGTTGTCGGATGAAAAAAAAAATCTTTCACACAGCAAATTTTTACGCCGTTCGTTTGGCAGTTTCCTTACATTTATTTATCTCTCTCCGTACCTTACTACCATTCCGAGCGCTCATGTGAGTGTGCTTTGTGCCTTTTGTACGTGTGTACCTCAATCATTATCAGCAGGTACCTATACAATCTGCGAAAGTTCTTCCTAATGGCTGTCATTTGCGTTCTCCGGCACACCCAGCGGCACTTCGCTGGGTTTCACGTAGAGTCGACCCAAAGATGGTTGCGAGGGTTGGTTGGCTTCGCCGGGAAAAAGTGTTTTGCTTCGTTTTGTTAATTCTTCCTTTTTCGTGAAGGGTTGCTGTCGAAAAGACTGTTTGTCGCAGGTTGGCAGGTCCCCCAAGAAGTACGGAATGGTGTAAGCTCTCACCTTCGGTCCTCTAAAATGGTCCTGAAAGAGAATTTTCGAGCACGAAGCAACAAACGTACTTTGAAATTCCATGTCATCATTTCGTGTTTCGTCTATATGGGGAGCTTTAGCTGGAAGTTGTGTTTTGCAGATTATGTACAGAGGGATTGGTGTAAGTTGCACTAATGGGGCTGCTTTATTTCGACTGTAAAATCCTCGAAGCTCGTTTCATGTTTCTATTTATATTCAGGATACGAAAGAAAAAAATCACCAGCAACATAAGCAAATATCAAATTACACTGTTCCTCAGTGGTGATTATCCGATCGTCAATCTATTCATTCGATGCGAAGTTTCGTTTTCACTTCTGACGTTGATCTAACAATAAAAGAAGACATACATGTTGTATGAAAGACACTCTTTCAAGCCTGAGAAAGAAGAGTCTTTTCTCTGATACGGAAAATGTCCTCTGAGCAGGAGTAGGGGACAGGCACTATGGAACGGGTTGCAGTAGTTCCCACGCACAAGTGATGGAGGGGTGCGGTGGAAAGTGAGCAGATTGGCCTCGTTCGATATACTCGTATGCAATAGTTCTTTTTGGCTTTACCAGCAAAAGCTGTTTATGTCTTGACGGCTGGGTAAGCCCTTCTTCTTTCTCTCGGCGCTGAAGCCTTTTCCTTTAACAACAGAAACCATAAACAAAAATATAGACATAGAGGAAAACAAATGTATCTTGTTCGGCTACTTTGAGGGCAAATCGGACAACCGATGCTCCCAAGTTCCGGGGGGATGCTTTTAACTTAATTATAGATATTTGCAGTTAATACCCTCCCATTTTGTGAACATTTTTCTCTGCGTGTATACACCGTTGTTTGAGGTTAGCTATGCGGACGGAAAAGCCTGTTTGCAGTGTCAGATGGTTGCGGATGCGGCTGCGGTGGTTGAAGACGCTTAAGTACAACATAACGATGGAAAGTCGACAGCCCGTTGTCGGAGCGACTGACTGACAAGCAGTTGAAGGTTGCACAAACAGCCTACGCCGCGGCGGCTGTCAGATCCATCCGGGGAAGAAAGCGGAAGCTGTCTGTCTGGTAGGCAGCGCAGCTTTCGTTCGTTCGTTCGTTCTTGTTGGTTAATCATCGTACTGTTATTTTCGGGTCTGTGTGGTAAACGAATCGACTGGTGTGTTGTGGAGCGCAAGATAGTGCCAGCCGGGGAAAGGGAGTCAAAAGGCCTAGCGGGTTCAGAAAGAGCTTTGACGGAATTAATGTGGAATGAAATACAAATGCGCAATGATGATGACACCGGGGTGAAGTCTTTCGCAGAATATTTGCGACAATTTTACGTATTTAATCACCCGTTAAATTGGCGACATTCTGCGTCGTGCAAATGTTGATGGAAAACTGGATTATATTGCGGTGGGAGAATTCTTTGAATTGCGCTATTCGGCCGGAATAATTAAGCTTATTACAAGTTAAGGATTGGATGTTGAAATTAACGTTGCATATGATAATTCACATTAATGAATCGGAAATTATACATTGAGTTGACTGAATATAACCAGGATGCTATACGAAGGTTTAGGACCTGTACGAAGGTTTTAGATGGACGATTTAAGAATGAGATATTCATATTAAAATAAGATTTCGCGTCAGGAAAGAATCCTGAACCCGCCAAGAAACTAAACATCGAACAACATTCCAAATCGTACGGAATATTCTGATAAAATTTGTTCTAAATAGAATTTTTCCATTGCGTGAAGTTCTGGCGAAATTGGGGGACTTGAAAATACATCGCTGGCTTCGTACCACTTCATTACCGGTTTTGTGTTATGGCGCGATGCCAGATCCGGCCGAATCAGAGTATCACCTTCGTGAGATTTTACGTTTGGCCGTTGATTGGTCTCAAATATATTAAATACCAATATAGTTCACTTACGTGAAATTATGAAGACAAATTGAAAATGACAGAAGCGTTAGTCACCTTTTCGACCGCTAGGTGCGCCACTTCTGATTTTGTTCTACACGACATGCGAAATAGAGTAACTTTTGACACTAATATTACCCTAATGGGTACACTGAAAAAAATTCACATTTTATTGTGAAGTGGACTCGGCCGAATATTTTATAATAATAAAGTTCGCCTATGCATAAGGCAATCCATGGGTGGTGTTCCACGGTTTGTACGTTTGTCGACCTCCGACAATATTTTGAGTTGTAAAATGGCGACTTCCGGTAACTAAGAAACTGCCGAAAATGACCAAATACCACCTAATATGGGTGTTTTTTTTAACCAGAATGACGCTCAAAGGCCAGAAATTGTCTCGAAATGCCAGTTTGAAATCCAAGAAGGCGACTTCCGGTTTTTGAAAAATCAGACAAAATTTTGAATTGTAAGATGGCGACTTCCGGTGATTGGAAAAAAGAGGAAAATGACCAAATACCACCAATATGGATGTTTCTTTAACTAGAATGACGCTCAGAGGCCAGAAGTTGTCTCCTAATGCCATTTCATTTTGAAATTCAAGATGGCGACTTCCGGTTTCCGAGAAACAGCGAGATATTACCAAATACCATCCAATATGGGTATTTCCGAAATCGTGATGATGCACTGAAACCACAAATCGACCTCAGACAACATTTTGAATAGTTAAATGGCGACTTTTGGTGACTGGAAAACTGCCGAAAATGACCCAAAAACAACCAAATATGGGTGTTTCTTTAACCAGAATGATGCTCAGAGGCCAGAAATTGTCTCCAAATGCCATTTTGAAATCCAATATGGCGACTTCCGGTTCCTAAACAACAGTGGCAAAAGACCAAATAACACTCATGATGGGTATTTCCGCGATTGTTATGATGCACTGAAGCTACAAATCGACCCCAGATAACATTATGAATTGTAAAATGACGACTTCGGTGAATGGAAAACTGCCGAAAATAACCAAATAACACCCAATATGGGTATTTCTTCAACCGGCCGATTTCCATCCAATATGAGATGTTTCGATACCAGAATGATACACAGGAGCTAGAATCGACCACAGACAACATTTTGAATTCTAAGATGGTGACTTTCGGTTCTGTAGAACAGCCGAAAATGACTAAATAACACCTATTATTGGTGTTTCTTAAACCAGAATGACGTTCAGGGGCCAGAAAGTGTCTCCAAAAAAAAAAAAAAAATAGCCTAAAGGGACCAAATACCACCCAATATGAGTGTTTCTTTAACCAGAATGATGCATGGAGCTAAAAATTGACCTCAGACACCATTTTGAATTGTAAGATGGCAACTTCTGAGAAACAGCCGAATACTACTGCATATGAATATTTCCGTAATCGAAATAATGTATAGAAGCCAAGCATTGACCCTGGACACCATATTGAATTCGAAGATGACCACTTTCAGTTTCTGGAAAACAACGAAAATAACTGAATACCACCCAATATTAGTGTTTTCGGAATAGAGGTGATGTACTAAAGGCAAAAGTCGAGGATGTTGTCATTCCGATAAAACCAATAATTTCAAACGTTAAAAACAAATCGCAAGAAATCAATGAATTTGGAATGTTGAAAATTATTGAATTAAACACAAAAATAGGCGGGACGAAGTTTGCTGGGTCAGCTAGTAAATACATAAATATGCTGGTTAAAGCAAATCTGCAAGTGATGAATACGAAGATTAGAACTCGAGAGCAAAAAATTCGGAGGAATAAAAAAAAACAAAAAATACTTTCAAAACGAAGAAAACTAAACATTAAATAATAGTTCTTGCATAACAGTTGTTATCACTAATTATGTTTGTTTTGTTGAATATCTTTTATATTTAATATAATAAAGCTTTTAAACCAATTACAACATGATATGTATTCATACTTAAATTGTTAAATTGATAGAACATTCAATGTTATCTTAGCAAAAAGTTGCACAACAACCATATACGACTATTGACAACCATTGTGCGGTTTCTCCTTTTATCTTTTTCCAGAGGTAATTGAAATATTCATTTAATTGTACACTTCGTGGCCTGATTATTGAGCTTGAGCTTGACGGCCGCACATTTCGAAGTTGCTTCCCGTGATGGATCTGAGCTAGTGAAGTTACACAGGGAACCACGTATATAGCAACTTGGGATTAGTTTACCATTTACAGGTCGTGGCCTGATTATTTGAATATTTCTACTTCGTGCCTCGATAAGCTACATCTATTATATTATCAATATTTAACTCCCGGAATGGCGTTAGTTTTACATACAAACAATATACGCACGAAATCTGCAACATATTTTTTTCTGTGAAAGTATGAAATTGAGTCAACTAAATCTAAAATTGAGTAAATTCAGTTTCGTGTGTGACAATGTCATACGCTCACAGAAATTCAACAACAATGCACAGTGGTACAGTAAGGCAATGTAGGCGGACACGAGTTTTTCGATGCGATTTTGTGGTTTTAGAGTAAAATTTTTTTCTAAGAACTTGTTTCTTATATTTAGTCTATTTTTTATGTGCAAATGAAAATTAGGGTGGTCCTGAAATCGACTAAATGAAAAAACTAACTTTTTATTTGCATGAATAAATGTATACATTCATCGGCACAGTTGTAGATCAACTAATTTTAAGCAACGTTCGGTATTTCTTCACAATATTTATGCAATATTTGTTCTATCAAATGATACCAAATAATATTATTTATGTTTGCCCTAAACGGAGACATCAATATATCAAAAGGGCCTATTTTTAAAATAGAAATAGTGAAAACCCTTCATCTGTATAATATATCGACAATGTTTTTTCGTCAAAATTGGCGTATTTTTGATTAAAGTTACCGAAGAAAACTTCGTTTTTAAATTTGAATTGAAAAAATAGAGCGAAAAGACTGTTTTTGGAAACCAAATTTCATGTCTACAAAAAAGTTTTTTTACAAAGTTACTTAGAATTAGTTGGTCTACAAGTTTGTCAAAGAATGTTTTATTTCGTTGATTTTAGGACCACCCTAATTTTCATTCGCACATGAATAGAGGACTATGTATAAGAAACAACTTTGTACAAAAACTATGGCTTTAAACCGCAAACCAAAATCGCAACGAAAAGCCTATGTCCGCCTAAATTGCCTTACTGTACCACTGTAAAATGAGTTTAGTTACCTTTTTCACCACAAGAGGGGGTGTTTCCTGTCTGTCTTCACGGGAATATATGGGAAATTTGAGAGTGAACTATATTGTTATTTTAAGATATTTGTTGGTCTTTATGTACGGATTGATGGATTTTCCGCAACCACAGTTCGCCTGCCACATCAAATACTTCTTGCAAATTTGTCGACCATCTTCTTCCGGAACTTCAGGCGGCGATTTGCTTAGCGTCCACTTTAATGTACATCTCGTCGTCCATTACGATACATTTCGGCGCCGTATTTTGTTTATTGGTTCGGTAAGGCACTTTTTTTACCTTGAAGTCATGAAGTGCGGTTCGCTTCGTCCCGAATCGGAAGGTTCGAATTATGCTTGAATCTACAGCAAATACGGCTTAGAATAATAGGGAATAAAATTATTAAAATCAACAGCGTTTCGGAATTCTATTTATAAATACATATAAGATAAGACATCTGACAAATAAACAAAATTGGTTTCGTGTAAGAAAATCACCATGTTTCGGGGAATTTTAAATTTTTCAAAAACGTGTTGTAAGTCGCTCTAGGAAACGAGTGAGATCTTCGGAAATGTTATTCAAGAACACAGTATTTCTTTTGATGCGTCTAAGCTCTTTAGTGACTTCGGGACTTCGTGTTAAAAAAGTCGATGGAGTTTTTTTGAATGTATGCAAAAAACCGTTGTGGTCTTCTTCAAAAAATGTGGCTGCTTGGGTTTCTGGGTGAATTTCAACAAACATTTCCATTAAAATGTGGATTTCCAACGCGGCGAAAAATTGTTGCTCTTCAGAGTCGTGTTAAGGTGGTTAAAATATCTAAGTCTTGTTTTTTTTTCTAAGTTCTATGTCCTCGGTGAGTTTGCAAATAAGTATGAGAGTTGAACTATTTTGGATTGAGCACTTCCTTTAGTGGACCACCTTGATGAAAACCTGTTGATTCTATTGATATAAATGGAATTTAGGTAAAACTATTTCGGATGGACCACGTCCTGTAGTGGACCACCGTTCAGATTCACTCATTCTATGTGAAAACTAGGTGAATTTTCAGAAAACTTCCATCGGGAAACATCCTATCCAGAATCACGATAAACACTTGTAAATTCCAATTTATATCAAGAGATATTGAGTTAATCTGACGGGTGGTACAGGTAACCCCTTTTTCGTATAGTGGACCCCTTTCCACTATACATTTGGTGGACTCGGGTCCACTGTAGAGAATCTGAGCACTCCACTGATACCTGAGAGGCTAAGGAACCCTCTTATAAAAAAACCACGGGTAAGATGACTAGGGCGGGCGAGATAGACCTCATTCGCTCATTTCTAAATGAAACTATTGATGGGGTAAATTAACCTGTAATGGTTCATTTTCTCTTAAACATAACATGTTAATGTTTAATGAAGGGTCTTTTTTTACTCTTAAACTCTCCCGAAAACAGTTTTGCTCTAAAATGTAACGTGAGAAAATGACTTTTTGCCAGCTTTTTTCATCTCTGGACCACAGTGACCGTCAGAATAACTCCATTTCTCCTAACATAAATCGGAATTCATAAACGTTTCTGATACACTTTGGCTGCATAAAATGTTTCTCATTAGAAGTTTTCTGAAAATTCCTCGATTTTTAGCATAGATTTATTTGATCTGGAGAGTGGTCCACTATAGAAAAGGGCCCGTCTTAGGTTAATTTACCCTATATGCCAATTGAATTATAATAATTCAGAGGATAGGATAGGATTACTATGGGTGGACCACTTCCTTCAGTGGACCACCATGGCGTAAAACTGTTTATCATTTTTATATAAATTGAAATTCACAAACGTTTCTCGTAATTCTGATGCAGATTAGCAGGATAAGATGTTTCCTGACCGAAGTTTTCTGAAGATCCCTCGAGTTTTCGCATCAATTGAGGTGATCTGGCGAGTGGTCAACTATAAGAAATCATAGAAAACGGAAGAATTGTTCGCCTCTTGAGCAAAATGGTCAGTAGCTGCTACGGCGAAATTTCAGTCTCAGAAAGCGATGATATGACTAGGGTAAATCAACCTATAGTGGACCTCTTTTTTACTATCTTATAGTGGACCAACCGTCAAATTAGCTCCTTTTTTCTTAACATGAATTGGGATTAATAAATGTTCGTAACACGGATTGGCTGAATAAAATGTTTCCTGATGGAGATTTTCTTAAAATCTCTCATTTTTTGGCATGAATTCAGTTAATCAGGCGGGTGGTCCACTGTAGGAAAGGAGTCCACTATAGGTTAATTCATCCTATTTATTATTCATTTTCATTCATGCTCTGCAATTGAAATTGAAATCAAACTTAGTTTTTAGATCAACTCAATTTCTCTTGACATAAATCGGAATTTATAAATTTTTCTTGTAGTTCTGATGCAGATTGGCTGGATAAGCTGTTTCCCGATACGATCACCTCTCATCTCTCGAATTTTCACATGAATTGAGCTAATCTGGTGAGTGGTCCACTATTAGTTAATTTAACTTATGTGTCACTAATTTTGAATAGAAATCGTCGAAAGAAACACTTCTGCAAAAATTCAGGGTAGAACTGTCTTGGATGGACCACCTACTTCACTGAACCTCCTTGATGAAAAATTGTTTATTCTCTAAATAGAAATTGGAATTTACAAATGTTTCTCGTGATTCTTATGCAGTTTTGCTGGATCAAATGTCCCGCGTTCGAACACAGTTTGCTACCAGAACTGCCGGCTCTTTTCACATGCTTACTTACTTATTTACTTTACTTTGTTTTACTGGTCTAAGGCCGAACAAATTAGAGATGTTCAGATTCTTCTGGGCAGCCGTTCTCCAGTCATCTTCTTCCACCGTGCACATACACCGAGTACGAGGCCTACCATGGAGTCGACGGCCTCTTCCTGGTTCTCTGCTGAATACAGTTTTGATGGCTCTTGGCATTCTATTTACATGTCCAGCCCACAGAATATTGCCCCGCTGTTTTACCTTTCCTATATCAGTATGTTTGGATACCTGATACAACTCGTGATGCACGCGCCTGCGCCACTCTCCATCTTTCAATTAATCCAATTCCAAATCCAATTAATTGCCAAATATCGCTCGCAGAACTTTGCGCTCAAAAACTCCGAGCACTCGTCGATTAGCTTTCTTCAGCGTCCATACTTCCTGTCCGTAAAGGGCAACCGGGAGGATCAACGTCCTATAGAGCGTTAGTTTGTGCGAGTTTGCAAACTACGAGACCTTAACTGGTTACGCAGTCCGTAAAAGACTCCGTTCGCAGCTTTGTTTTGGCAGAGTTAATGACAGACCCCAATTTTGTTGCTTTCCTCTTAATAGGCCCGAAGGCCTCCTTCACGGCCTTACGGTCGATACCGATGTTATCAATATCGTCCGCAAAACCAAGGAGAATGTGAGATTTTGTGATGATCGTACAGTTTCTTGCCCGTTTGCTCTTCGTACTGCACATTCAAGAGCGATGTTGAACAGTAAGTTAGAGAGCGCATCCCCCTTGTTCTGTCCTTCTAACGCTACGAAAGCGACTGGTGTCTCGCCAGCTATCTGCACGCATGATTTTGATCCTTTCAGCGTTATACGACTCATCCTAATTAGTTTCGTCGGGAAACCGTGCTCCAGCATGATCTGGCATAGCTCGCTTCTTTTTACTGAGTCTTATGTCGCCTTGAAACCCACAAACATATGGTGAGTCAGCAAGTTATACTCCCGGAACTTATCGAAGATCTGGGTGGGTGAAAATTTGATTTGTCGTGGAACGCCTCTGTCGAAAACCAACCTGGCATTTGCTGACGAAGGATTTCGTTAACGGTCTCAATCTGTAGAACAGGATACGAAAAAGCACTTTTTATGCGGAGTTGAGCAACGTAATGCCTTGAAAGTTGCAACAATCTAGTTGATGGCCCTTCTTGTAGATTTGGCATATGAGACCTTCCAGCAAGTCGTTTGGCATTTGATTATCAACCCAGATCTTCAGTATGATCTATAGTACAGCCACTCCCTTCCCCCTTTTAGAAGACCGGCCGAGATACCATCCATCCCAGCAGCCTTGCCGTTTTTCATCTCTCTAATTGCTTTTTTAACCTCCTCCTGTGTTGGTGGTTCCACAGCTTGTTCGTCGCACATGATCTTCATCTTGTTCCTGTTATGCTCCTTTTGCTTTTCGCCGTTCAATAGCACCTGAAAGTGTTTCTTCCACTGGGCTGCAACCGTTGGTTTATCCGTAAGCAATTTGCCGTCCTTGTCTTTACACATCTCCGGCACAAGGAAACTCCTGCTTCTGACTCTGTTGACTGTACTTTAGCAGCTTCGCACGTCGTATCTAGCAAAGTAGACTTCTGCGCTGGCGAGCAGCTGCTTCTCGTGCTCTATTTTCGGCAGCTCTTGTCTCCCTGTGTGTACGCTGTCTCCCACGAGTCGTATCTACCACCTCTTTCGCAGTCGTTTCAATGGCACCGTCAATACTACCCTACATCCCATTTGTGTCTTTCACACGTTCCTTCTGCTGTTCTGAGATCCGTTGATCCAGCCCTCTGGCGTATTCTTCAGTCACGTTAACAGCTTTCAACCGCTGTATATTGAAACGCGAGATTTCAGCGCGTTCGACAACCGTGCGTGGATTTTACAAACGACGAGATAATAATCAGAGTCTATGTTTGGTCTCCAAAAGACCTAACATCAGTAACATCCGTAATTTTATTACAAAAGTTCACATCAATGGACAACGTAATTGTAATTCCCTAACAAATAACAAAAAAAAAAAAAAAAAAAAAACATACGAAAAATGTCGACCGTCAATCAATACGTCATCGATCTGGGAGCAGGCTACTCCATTTTGAAGCCTCCAGGCGTGTTTCTGAATACAGTCATATCTCGATATAAGGCAAACTCGATTTCACGTAACTCGATATAACATGACTTTTACCTCGATATAACGTAACTTACTAATAGGTGATGGGTAGGGACAGTGGTAAATCGCGATTTCGCGGAAGCCGCGAATTCCGCGAAATCCAGCATCGGCCGCGAAATTACCAAAAATCCGCGGAAATGCCGCGGAAACCAGCAACACGGACAAATCTAAAGATTATTGGGCACCTCGATGGCAACGGGAGGCCTTTTTTTACGCAACCAAGAAGATGGAATAGGACTACTGCTCTCTTACAACGAAATTTTGTCAGCCTGGGTTGAATTGTTTTCGAACGGTTCGGTTACTAGATCCTCTTCGAGCAAAGATTTTGGTAATTGAAGACCAGCATGATTGAATTCCAGAGTGTGCAAAACCGAAGTTGAAAGATGTACCTACTTAGTTCAAGTAGCAAACATTTTTGCATATTTAAAAATACGCAACATTGAGATTGATATTATAATTTTGGTAAGTATTCGAAACGCGGACGGTTTCTCAAGGTTTTCCGGTTGGCAAATTAATATCTATAAATTCCCAGAAACTCGATAGATGCGGAATGCAGCGTGAGTCAGAATAGCATAAATAATAATACGTGACAGCCGACACCAAAACATGATTGAAGACAACTTGACAGTAGTCCGTTCTTCCGTGTATTAAATTGACTAAAACAGTTTTTTTTATTGTTTTTACCCAAAAAAGCACTTCATTTGGCGTTTTCTAAAAAAAATTTGCCGCGAAATTACCGCGAATTCTATATATTTTCTATTTCACCACCCGCGAATTTTCAACTTTTTTGCTGTGAATTACCACTGTCTCTAGTGATCGGTAATAGGTTTTCACGCATCCTTCAGTAACAATTCACAGTCTTACATCAGTTAAAAAAAATTGTTTTGGTTGTTGAAATTTTCTCTAAATGGACATAAGACGTGGACCATCAACAGTATTGCATGAATTAAATTTTTTTTTTGCTTAGTGAAAATTGTCCTATATGGGCATAAGAATGGTTTAAAAATACTGGAATAGGTGTTCACGTATCTTTGAGTAACCATTAAAATTCTTGCATAAATTAAAAAATTTTTTTAGCTTCGATATAACGTAACTCGATATAACGTAACTCGATATAACGTAACGGAAATAAAAATAAAGTTGCTTTATAACTAGGCATTACTGTATTCAAACGTGAAAAATAGGAGCTACATATGGCATATCTCTGGCTATTGTGATGTAGAGCATAAACTTCGATTCAAACCTATGCCTGAACTTGTACATCACTTTTGGAGCAGCAGTGGATATGTCTTTAGTGTAGAGTCGGTCGTTTGGACTTCGATAGAGGAAAGTACCTTAACATCTAGAATGGAGGACTTTTCGCCGTACTTCAAAGTCATCCAGGGGCTTTAAAGGGATTTAACGGTTTGGATTTGCTTGTCAGTGTACTCTGGGGATCAGGTTTTCATTCTACACACTATTCCCTCCTTCTATAAAATATTGCAGATGTATGACTTTAAACAACGGAACATTCTTACTACTTTCCGCCTACTTACCATATTCTTGTTGTTGTCCAATGTTTTGTAGGTAGCAAAGCGATTTCTTATCTATCTCCGTTGGACGGGCGCTACCCTATCTTACGAATTACTGCCATGGAAGCCGGTACACGGTATACGGTGGATATGGGTACATTTTCTCTCTCAAAATGGTTCACTGTGTACTTTTTTCACGATCACGTTTTCACGTGGATGGCGAGAATCTAGCTAGAAGTATTCCTAAGAACAATTTGAATCTTTTGAGCGCTGTTACCACTTGGTAATTAATCCATATTTCTAAAGTCTTGATGATGAAGAAGTCACTTTTCTTATAAAGGAGCTCAACACTAAAAAAAGTTGTGGACCTGATAATCTTCCAGCTATTATCATACAAATTAATTTTCATGAGTTATCGAAAATTTTCTCTGAACTCTTCAATAAAATGCTAAGAAATGGGGACTATCCCGACTGTCTGAAAATATCGAAAGTCGTTCCTGTGTTCAAATCCGGCGACGCAACTGATCAATGTAACTACCGACCTATTTTCACATTGTCAATAGTAAGCAAAATCTTTGAAAGATGTTAGTCGACAGATTAGTTTTTTTTAATAAATTCAATAACCTGCATAAGTTCAGGAAAGGATGTGGCACCTCTACTGCAAAAACTGAGTTGGTTTTCTGTTAGAAAAAATAGATAATAAGTGTATTGTTGGGGGTCTTTTTATTGATTTGAAAAAGGCCTTCGACACTTTAAATCATAATATTCTTTTTTTTTAAATAGAATTTTATGGAATACGTGGATTAGCTAATGATATCATTAGAGGTGCACCGAATAATAGGGTTGGGAAAAAGTTATTTTTGAAAATTACCGAATATTCGGATTGTCGAATAATGATTTAAACTAGACCTTGTCTCAGGTAATCCACTTTAATTCATGAGTAATTTGGTTTTTGATTTTTCTCATTTAATCATTATGCTTTGTTGAATATTCGGCCGTATGATGAGATGAAAAAAATTAAAAACCAAATTATTCTTGACTTAAGTGGACTTACCCTAGACAAGCTCAAGTTAAAACCATTTTTCTGTAAACTGAAAATTCGGTACTTTCCACAAAAAAACTCTTTCCCAGCCCTATTATTCGGTGCAACGCAAGATATCATACGCAGCTACTTAAGTGGAAACAACAGTTTGTGGCAATAAAAGATGCGCAGAGTACTCTCCGTTCCGCGAATGTGGGAGTTCCTCAAGGGAGCAATATTGGCCCTCTGCTGTTCCTTCTTTACATAAATGACATAGGTAATTTTCCTCTCAAAGGAATATCAAGATTGTTTACGGATGATACTGCACTATTTTACTCTAATCATACTATGTCATCTGTGATCTCCAGCATAAATGGTGAATTGCAAGTCCTAGTAACATTGAAACCAATTTGGTCATTGGGATCCGAGTTTATTGAAAAAGTATCTAATTTTGATTACTTAAGCCTGGAAGGCTATTGAATATGTCCAAAGTAGAGTCTCATTCTTATGTGAAATCATGTATCGTGTTAGTAATTTGGTTCCTAGAAATGCCCTATTAACTTTTTATCAAGGTTGTGTACATTCTCATTTCCAGTATTTGAACATTGTACGGGGCCATGCTTGCGAGACTAAACTAAGAAAGTTTCAAGTATTGCAAAAAAGGCGTCTAAAAATAATTCATAACTTGCCGCTACCATATCCCACTCTACAATTATATATGGATGCTTCACACAACATTCTTTCTATACAAGGATTACGCACGTTGCAGTCCTGCTTGTACGTATATGACGTAATCAAAAATTAAAATATGCTTCACAATCTCATTTTGCCAACCACAAACCACCAGCATCACACCGGGTATGCGAACAACCTTATACGTTCGAGAACTTTCACAAATCTTGGTTAAATGTGGACTTTCTTTCCAGTCCATCTGTGTACAACATCCTTCCGGAATATTTGAAAAATATCAACAATCGACTGCTATTCAAAACCAAATCAAAAATTGTAGTAATCTCTAATGTAGCCTGAATAGGCAATCATTATAAAATTAACTGAATTATTCTTATTGCATTACAAGGAGCCCTTCGAAGGAACACGTCGTTCAGCTGGCCAATTCCTACTTTTTACATAATAACTCATCACACACACCTGAACATGAACACTGAATTTAACCGTTTCTATTTTTCTCTTTTTTGTTTTCTTTTTCTATCAGTCATATGTAAGGAGTCTATACCAGGGGGCTCTCTGTGTGAGCTTTTTGGTAAAAGGGTGTGATGCAGGGCCTCCAAACTCCTTCATTCAACTTTTCAAGAAACTGTAGTCGTCATTTTGGATTCAAAAATGGCGTCAGATACCGATATTTGATCAGGTAACGTCATTACGATTCCAAAATATCCATTTTGCAGGAAACAAGATCGGTTTTCTAATAAATTTTCAGCAACCGCGAGTCACTGCGTTGAATTTCCAAATATCGCAGGCAGTGTTGCCAACACTATCATGTGTAAATCCTTAGGTTCTCTGAATTTCTACAGGTTAATCCATACTCTGTATATCCCTAGAAGTTAAACAAGTCCGCAAATCTACGGAGAAATCCGTATATCTGGCAATTCTGGGCGTAGGAGACCAGCCCATTCTGGTTTCGAAAATATAAATATTGGAAGGTTTTAGATTGTTTTCTACAAGCTCACATAGTTTCCCAGAAACCAAAAGTCGTCATTTTAGATTTAAAATTGGCATCGAGCATCATGTTCCAATCTCAACAGAAAATCCCGACCAGACATGGCCAAGGCCAATACTCTTTGAATTGATTCATCGAGTTCACATGATGCAAGAGAAATTTGGATTTCCTTGTCCTCAATGACCATACCTCCTATGACTACCTCCATTGTATATAGAATACGTATGTCAAGTTTAGTGGAAATCGGTTCGGGAATTACAGAGTTACTTACTCTGGTTTTACTCTGGTAGAGACAGCTTTTGCTCTAGAGCTCGAATTGAAAAAAAATGAAAGATTATAGCTTTTAACAATTCCTGTGAATTCGAGTGCCTCTCTCTCCGTATTGAGAAATACTTAGATAGTTGCGACATCAAGCAATATACAATTTTCACAATGTAGAATGTCTGAAAAATCTTGAACATTACAAAGTAGCTCCAGTAATTGTTTTTGATTCGGTCTACAAATCTGCGTATAATAACATTTTCAAACAGTATCAATATCTACTGCATACCAACAAATTAAACTTTCGCCAGAGATGCTAGATATTTTAAAAAAATAGATGGATTGATAGAAAATACATGGAAAATTGAAACACTTTTCAGATAACATTTTGCTTTCTGTCGGTTAGAATTGATTGATTGGCATTCATTATTTATCGATATTTCAAGTTCAGCCAGTGTGAAGTTCTCTGAAATAGTGCGAAGCTCAAATAGCTATCCCAAAACCAAGAGATATCTGTGGCTTCGCAATTTTGCTTGGTCTGAGAAAAGTCAACCCGCAAAAACCGGCAGCTTCCGCTCTGTGCAAAGATCACCGCAATCTAGCCATTCGCAGATTTACAACTGCTGATTGTGCGCCTCAGGAATCCCTGCTACCCGGACGAACTTTCAATTTGATGCTTGAGCGCTCAATCATCAGCTGGCGACAACGACGCTGATGACGCTAAGCTCTCCGGCAATCTCGTCCTGATTATTACGTTAAGCCCCTGTGCGACTTGCTGTGTAAGGCAATATATATCCATACCACAGTCTCCAACGGCATGCTAGAAGCTAGAAGAGCTTCCTGACTATCGCTGAAATGAGCCGTCCCACGGCGCTGGCACAAAGCTGATAGATGTTGCTAAACACAAACACTACTCATTGGCGCATACACACATGACCCCCGTCCCTTCATCCGGAAGATTGTGGTTCGAACGTGGGTGGAATTAATTTTACATACATTATCCCTCCCCGAGGATCCATCGTTCAAGAGTATCCTTGGCCATTTTTCGCCAAATATCCTATTGAGTTCAAGGGAGAGAGTGAGAGAAAAAAAAAAACAACAGAAAAAAAGACTCCATCGGAAAACAAAGCAACTTTTCTTTCCCGGGGCATTTATTCAAACAGCCAGGGGTATTTGTCACCCCAGGTCCAACCCGATTATATACTGCGGAAGTGGGTTAAGTGGTGTTTGGCTTCCCCCCTCCGCTCCGATGCACCTCGTGCCCCGTGACAGATCGGGAAAAGTAACTAACGACGTGAAATATACCCGACTAGCCTAGCTTGAACGTACGAGACGTCAACAATCAAGCAGCCAGGGATGAGAAGAGCAGGAACGGTAGAAAAATAGCGTCAAGCCTCTACTGCTAGCTGTACATTAAAGTAAACAGCACACAAAAAAACTTTTAAAAGGCTATCAATGGTGTGTTCTTTTCTAAAAAAAAAATCCAAAAGGCTAACTTTTGATAAGCTAGGCATAGCTGAGCGAAGTTTTCATCGTTCTCGGTGCCTATCGCACATTTAGGCTATACACCATCGTGTCGTGTCGTGACTGGTTTGGAAGTGCTTGTTGCGGGAAACGGGAAAATACATGAATCGCTTTTGTGGGCAGGGGATTTCGGATGTTTTTTCGATTACAGTAAACTATCGTCCATAGATGAAATAGATCGTTCTATCAGGAAACTTTATCATTTTTCCCCTTGCTTTTCATGCTGCGCGCAGCTCGATGGAAAGGTAAGTGGGGCTATACTATCGATTGTGTATGTGTGTTTTCGGCTGGCAGAAATCTGGTGTACTGTTGAAATCTATGATATCACGTTTTTTTTAACATTTTTATTCTCAAACACCGTAAATTTTTTATTGATGTTATTTTAGTTGATTAGAAAACACCTTTAATGTTTACCTCTTACCCTTAAATTAAGTTTTATAATATATACATTATATTATGTAGGTACGTGTTGAGACCCCCTCGAGTGTACTATGACCATGTGATATACTCTACATTTTTCTTTTATTCAGTCCTATGAAATAAATAAACAATGCTAAAAGTCCCTCTTACGATTCTTTTGTTGCTTTGAAACTTTCTCATTTTTATTGCTATTAAATTCATGTAATTAAGCTGACGACCCATTTTTACAGTATAAGTAGAAGGATTCTCTATGTAATTTTAAACCGATGAACTCGTTACGAGTAATAATAGTGTATATAATTTAGCAACCCAAAGGCTTCGGGTCTCCAATTACGTATATCATTAGAATTTTCTGATACAATCAAAGCTTCGATAAAGCCCAGCAACATTGACATTCGAACGGGCTATTTATTAGTCCATTATTTGTTAGTGCACTACATACATCTTTTTTTCTTTTTCGAGCAAAACCATTCCACTCCGCTGACTTATTCCTGTACCAATAACCGTATCTATTAGATCTAAATTATTGACACTATCAAACGGAAACAATGTACCTCTCCAGCAACTCGAAACGACCGAACCCATCCCCGGCACTGGAACGTGCCAGTGGGAAATCAAATTCAATTTTCCAGATTGCACAAAGTATCGAAACAATCATATCAGGTCACACGTGTGTATGTGTCTGTCCAAATCATGGTAAATCGATACGCTCGTCAGCACTCCGGCCGCCAGGCTGCTCCGATGGATGTTCCCTGCTAGGAGGAGGACGTTTCGCCTTGGTATCCCGTTTCAGCATCATCTCCTCCATTGGACTCAGTTAGTAGTCACTGATTGAGTTCCACCACAGATTTCCCGACAAGAGATCCCCGGAAAGAGCGGTACTTTAGCAGCGTCGAAAATGTGCGAAAAAAGCTGTGCAACAGCAGTGGAAGGATGTTTTCCCCCTATTACACAGCTGCCAATTTAATCCAGTTTTCTCTCCGTTCCTCGCGGTTGCCTAACTTTCCCCTCCAATTACTTTGTCTCAGATGTGGGCCTCTACGTCGGGCCTAGCCGGGCAATATTTGCTTGGATTGGAAATGAGTTTGTTTGTCCATGCAACTGATGGACAATACACGCTCGCGCTTCTCTTCCGTGGTAGTGAACGGATGTCTTGAAATAATGATTATTATGGTGTTGTTGTTGTTGGTTTTGTTCGATCCATTCTCGTTGCTGATCACACGCACACACGTGACACATTTAGCGAGCTTTGATTTTCTACGTGAAAACGATGCCGCCGATGGTCTATGGGTATTACTTTACACTCAGATGGTAGAGGTAGTATGAATATAAAAAATTGGCACGAAGCTCTGCAATAAAAGCGAACCTGTGATGCATAGAGAATTGTGCTACAGTTGACCGGATAGGCATACTTGTCTTTAACGGAATTGAAATCGCTTCACGCAATAATTTACCATGTAAAAGGTTCTTCCGAAGCTGGAATCATAACATCAACGAACCGATTTTTCACCATCAAAGAGATGATTGTTGAATTCCGCCCCCTCCTAGAATGAGGCTAAAAAAATGACGCCGAGCTTAGCCATCCGTTAAAAATTCGGATCTAATAAATCATTCCGTTTGTTTTTTCGTTATTCCCACCCAAATCAAAGCCAACTCGTGGCAACATAAAAATCAGAACTAGGAGGCAGAGTGTGACAGGCAGGTTTCGCCGAAAATACCGAGTTAAAATATGACTCTACCAGTCCCACATTTCAGATACATCAATCCGATATGACCTAACTTTTCGCCGGTCGCTCTAATATTGCCGTCATAAATTTCGCCATTACGGACCACCCATCAGCCACCTCACCCACCCAAGAAGTAAGTGCAGGACGATTGCGACAACACAGAGGGTTCATCTTCCCCATTCCAGGCTGCTTTGATTTTTGTTTTCCTTTTTTTTTCGTCCTACT
This sequence comes from Wyeomyia smithii, assembly GCF_029784165.1. Classification (NCBI taxonomy): domain Eukaryota; kingdom Metazoa; phylum Arthropoda; class Insecta; order Diptera; family Culicidae; genus Wyeomyia; species Wyeomyia smithii. Next base: position 244,393,720 of record NC_073696.1, read on the forward strand.
GTTGTGGTTGTTGTTATTATTGCTACCAGACTGCTCGCTGCTCGAAGGTTGTTATCATCTGCGGTAAAATATTTCACGGCCGCAGTAATTTTTTACGCCACAAATCTCCCTAATCAAAATTACCCACCAGTGGTGGCAGAGGACACGACCAGCAGTCGGTTGTCGTATAGGTCGTGTGGTGTATAATTTATGCTGGCGAAATTGTAGGCAGCATCTTCGGGCGGTTCGCTGGATTTTCATTTCCAGTGGATAAATTAGCTCTGATTTAGGTGGGTATTAGCATCCACATCCACGACGGTGTGTGAAAAATAAGCCACACAGCAGCGGAGCTAATAGAAATTTACGTCAGTCTGTACGAGAAACATATGCAAATACGTATACATGATGTAATAAGCATCATATAATAAGCATGAATATGAGCAATGGCGAGCGCAGCTAACGTAGTTGTGTCGTATTCTAGTCAGTAATTCTTATATTGTTTCGTGTTTCAATTTGCAGAACGGATTAAAAATGTAATGAGTTCCCCTAATATTTTGAAAAATCGGACAAAATTTTCAATATCTTGCTTCGCGTGAGCATGGTTATTGTTTAATACCGCTGATACAGACTTATAAATGAGAATGTTACAACCCTTTTAACCAAATTGAAGAAATAATTATTGCTCTGTCTCAGAGAAAACCTTTCTGAGAATATTCTTCCTAATTGGGAGAAAGTTAAAACATTTTGAAGCGCGTCTTGTTGCGAGCTCGCAATCGTGTTTTTTAGTAGACCATATCGCTACGCTCCGTATCATCTTGGAGCAGATCAACGAATTTCAGGACTCTCTTCTGCTGGTGTTCGTTGAATTCGTAAAAGCGTTTGACCGTCTCAACCACGAGAACATCTGGAGCGCCCCAAGCCGTATGGGAGTTCCAGATGAGCTAGTCCATCTCATCGAATTGTTCTCGTGCAAGGTTTTGCACGAAAGTGTTTTGTCTGACCGTCTCAGGGTTACAGCTAGCATGGGACAAGGATGCGCACTATCAGCGCTTCTATTTCTAGTCGTCATGGATGAAGTTCCTGCTAAAGCTATTGACAGTAGACCAAAACGAGGATTGCCCTGGAGTCCTCTTACAATGGAGCACCTAGATGACCTTGACCTGGCAAGCTCGATGACCTCTGCGAAAGCTCCATGGCAGCAGATCTTACAATCAATGTCGCAAAGACCACGTCAATCAAAATCAATATTGTCAATCCCTCCAGTTTACAGTAGCGGGAAAAGAGGTAGAAGAGGTAGAAACATTTCAGTATCTTGGTAGTCAGACTACGCCAGATGGTGGAACCAAGACGGATATAGCCACACAGATAAGGAAAGCTCAGGGTGCCTTTGCAGGTTTGCGGAGCATTTGGCGCTCTAATCAAATCACTCTTAATACGAAAATCCGAATCATCAACTCGGATGAATTCGAATATCCAATACGAAGCTCCACCGTCGATGCCATCAACGACCGATAGCAACAGAGATTCAGGAACGTAGATGGGGTTGGAATGGGCACATATAGAGAAAACGAGTGAACGAAATTTGCAGAGAGGCCCTCGATTGGAACCCCCAAGGACAACGAAGACCTAGTGGCTCATGGCGGCGCAGCCTGGCCAGTGACATCCAGACTGTTGATGAGGCTCTCTCCCGGCGCCGAGTAAAAGGTGACCGTCGGCAGTGGAGAATCTTTACGTCATCCCTTTGCCAGACACGGAGCAATAAGTAAGTAAGTAAGTAAGTAAGTAAGTAAGTAAGTTAGTAAGTAAGTAAGTAAGTAAGTAAGTAAGTAAGTAAGTAAGTAAGTAAGTAAGTAAGTAAGTAAGTAACTAAGTAGGTAAGTAAGTAAGTAAGTAAGTAAGTAAGTAAGTAAGTAAGTAAGTAAGTAAGTAAGTAAGTAAGTAAGTAAGTAAGTAAGTAAGTAAGTAAGTAAGTAAGTAAGTAAGTAAGTAAGTAAGTGAGTAAGTAAGTGAGTAAGTAAGTAAGTACAGGTCGGACTCGATTATCCGGAGACTCGATTATCCGGGGGCTCGATTAACCGGGGCTCGATTATCCGGACAAAATGGTTCGATTATCCGGAGTATTTTTTCTTTTTTGTATTTCTACAACGTACTTTTGTCTTCCGGGTCATTGGGAGGTTCGGAGATGTTCATAATTGTAACGGTACAACCCCCGTTCTGTTTAGGCAGTTCGTTTTTGACAGCTTTCTCGTCGTTCCTTCAACCATTTCTTACTCAACAACATCCAAAAGAAAGGTATTATGGTTTTTTGTTGCCTATGAGAACAACCGCTATTGGTAAACCGGTTTCGGATTTATGGCCGGAACATATTCTTGTAATAGAATGGCCATGATCAGTGCAGTACTTAGAACCACGAGCAGGCCTGTTCCAGTTGTGTTCCGGATACTCTCGGATTATTGAACCAAAACTCATCAAGCGAAATCAATAACGACTTGAAATCCGCAAAGTAGCCCATTAGTGGCCATATCGAGCGTCTAGATCGTTAAAGGTCACTCAAGAAATAGAAAAGAACAAGAGTGTTGTTTTATTTCGTTTTTACATCTTCGAGATAATCAATATAACATAATTTATTATGACGTATATTTGTATAGCAAACGCCGAAAAATAATCTAAGGACAAGTTTTAATTTTTTTCGTCGGCACATGTATTGTGTACAATATATTATAATAGAAAACTCGCTGTTCCAGATGAAAAATATTAAGAATTTTAATTAAAAAAAAATGGCTCGATTATCCGGAAGGTTCGATTATCCGGTGCGAAATGTTTCCCAAAACTCCGGATAATCGAGTCCGACCTGTATATGTTATCAGGGCTAAGTCTGCTTGACCGCAGATGTTTGTGAAGCCGGCTGGTATAATTGTACGAAGTTACCAGAGAGCCAAATTAGATAAATTAGTCGGCTGCCTCGAGCTTATCACCCCGATCATTACACCACTTCCTAAGCGGGCCCTGTCGTGCTCGATTCTTCAAGCATGTAAATCGTTTGCACAAGATGTACAGCATGTACATCGTTTTGGACGTATTAATCTTAATCTCAACCTTTTTCTGCTTCGCGTTTTCTTCTGTTGCACTGCTTCACCACAATCCTAAATGTTCTGTCGATAATGTTCACGTCATCGGTAAAGCAGATAATTTGGCGGGATCGGTTTTGAATTGTGGTTCGCTGTTAATCGCAGCGTATCGCATAACACTTTTAGCGCAGAGGTTATCAGATCGTGCTTCACGAAGCGAGTGTTCTGTAGCGTTTTAACCGAAAATTAAACGTGCTGGGAACCCCTGATCTAGCCCAATGTTGAATAGCAAGCAAGAGAGACCACAGTACACTTGACACACTTCGACTCGCGGCACAGAGGCTATGCGGGGTGCGTGGAGTTTCTGGTAGAACTTTCATGTCTCAGTTGTTCTAGTTTCTCGACGTCCTCCTTTTCCTGTCGGCGCTTCCCGTCCCAGAAGTTCTAACTTTACGGTCTCCTCTTCTGTATGTATCGCTCCATCTTCTAACGGGTATCTCGACTCAACCTCCCTTCCCGCGCAGCTGCCTTCGTCAAACCAATCATCTAATTGGTTTCGTTCCCAGAACATTTCTCTCTAATTTGCTGATGGCAGTGTATTAGCAACTACTTGAGTGCTTCTGATGAAATCAAGAGTTTGGCAGGTTCATTTTTCGAGTCTCCAATCGTTGGATCGTTTTCATCGTCTGGATTCCTAACATTAAGAACATACGCTGTTTCGAACCGCTTCTAACATGTGAGTCAAGCGGTCAGACTGGCTTCCAAAAGAGATTTCCTTTTCTGGTAGCATACGACCAAAGGTCTTACCAAGATGCAAAATGATAGCACATAACATTCTTTCCTTACCCTACCAATCAGCTCCAAATCGAAGTGTTCCTTGCTGTTCGAAGCAGTTGGTCGATGGCTGCAGCTCGCCAGCCATATTATTTGCGCAGACCCCGCATGTTGTCTTCCACTTGATCGACGCTGCATAATGTAAATAGTACGAAAAATTAGTAAGCTCACGCAAATGATTCGTACACAGAACGCTGCATAATGTAAATAGTACGAAAAATTAATAAGCTTACGCAAATAATTCGTACAAAGAACGCTGCATAATGTAAATAGTACGAAAAATTTGTAAATTCTCGCAAATAATTCGTACAAAGTACGCTGCATAATGTAAATAGTACGAAAAATTAGTAAGCTTACGCAATAATGTATACATTATACAAAATCAAAAATAAAAGAGAGAAAGAGAGCTTGATTGATCCATCACCGGTTTGCAATAACGGGATTCTAGTTCTATCGATTGCGAGTGAGCGACGACGCGCGCCTTCCAACTTAACCCCAGAGACGTACAAATGTTCACGAAAGTTATTTCAATACGAAACCTGAGCGAAGGGTGTATATTTATCGCGGCGGTTCTATCGATGCGAGAGAGTGATGTTGTTCCAGAAGCGTATAATTGTTCTCTACCTCATCGTGGGAAAGCAACGGATTCGGACCAAGTGAAGAGGAGTGGAACTCACGACCATCTGCTTATCAAAGCGGACTCTGTAACCATGTGGCTACCAGCTCTGTTTATACGAAATTAAAAAATAACAGAACACCTTCTAGTAATTACTCGTTGTTATCCACGTTCATACGAAAGTACTTTCGTGAATTGGACAAATTATGCGTAAGTTGCAGTTCTATTCGTTAACTTGCAATACGAATCTATACATATAAAAATGCAGCTCCGTCTGTCTGTCTGTTCCATATAGGCTTGGAAACTACCGAACCGATCGGCGTGAAATTTTGTATATAGGGTTTTAAGGGCCGAGAAAGGTGACTAAGATAGTTCGAGACCCCTCCCTCTTCTGGAAGGGAGGGGTCCCATACAAATGAAACACAAATTCATGCACATCTCGAAAACTAACCAAGCAAATGGAACCAATTTTGGCAGGTAGATGTTTTTAGGGGTAACAAAATCATCCATAATGGTTTAACATCCCTCCCTTATCTGGAAGGGAGGGGTTCAATACAACTGGAACACAAATTCATGCACATCTCGAAAACTAACCAAGTAAATGGAACCAAATTGGGCAGGTGGATATTTTTAGGGTTATCAAATATATCCATGACAGTTTGACGCCCCTCCCTCTTTTAAAAGGGAGGGGTCTCATACAAAAGAAACACAAATTTCGCACAGCTCGAGAACCAATCCACCAAATAGAACCAAATTTGGCATGTAAATGTTTTCAGAGGTAACAAATATGTCCATAATGGTTCGACACCCCTCCCTCTTATGTGAGGGAGGGGTTCCAAACAAATGAAACAAAAATTTCTGCACTTCTCGAGAACTAACCAACTACCAACTAAATGGAGCCAAATTCGGCAGGTGAATATTTTTAGGTGTAACAAAGATGTTTATAATGTTTCGACACCCCTCCTTCTTCTGAAAGGAGGGGTTCCACACTAATTTCTGCACATCTTGAGAAATAATCAAGCAAATGGAACCAAATTTGATATGTTGAAGTTTCTGAGAGCAAGAAAAATTTTTGACTGTGTCTGGAGTTATTGTTAAATTTGAGATGTAAACATCCGGTTTCTATCCGGAAAATGTCTCCAAATATCATTTTAAAATCCAAGATGGCGACTTCCGGTTTCTGGAAAACAGCGGGATATGACCAAATACCACCCAATATGGGTATTTCCGAAATCGTGATGATGCACTGAAACCACAACTCGACCTCCGACAACATTTTGAGTTGTAAAATGGCGACTACCGGTGACTGGGAAACTACCGAAAATGACCAAACACCACCTCATATAGGGGTTTTTTTAACCAGAATGACGCTCAGAGGCCAGAAATTGTCTCCAAATGCCATTTTGAAATCCAAGATGGCGACTTCCGGTTTCTGAAAAACAGCGAGATATGACCAAATACCACTCATTTTTGGTATTTTCGGAATCGTGATGATGCATTGAAACCACAAATCGACCTCAGACAACATTTTGACTTGTTAAATGGCAACTTTTGGTGACTGGAAAACTGCCGAAAATTACCCAAAAATAACCATATATGGGTGTTTCTTTAACCAGAATGATGCTCAGAGGCCAGAAATTGTCACGAAATGTAGTTTTGAAATACAAGATGGCGACTTCCGGTTTCTGGGAAATAGCCGAAAATGACCAAATACCACCCAATACGAGTGTTTATTTAACCAGAATGACGCTCAGAGACTAGAAATTGTCTCTAAATGCCATTTTGAAATCCAATATGGCGACTTACGGTTCCTAAACAACAGTGGCAAATGACTAAATATCACTCAATATGGGTATTCCCGGGATGCTATGATGCACTGAAGCCACAAATCGACCTCAGACAACATTATGAATTGTAAGATGACGACTTCCGGTGAATGGGAAACTGGCGAAAATGACCAAATACCACCCAATATGGGTGATTCTTCAACCAGAATGACGCTCAGAGGCCAGAAATCGTCTCCAAATACCATTTTGAAATCCAAGATGGCGACTTCCGCTTTCTGAAAAACAGCCAAAAACGGCCGATTTTCATCCAATATGCGATGCTTCGATACCAGAATGATACACAGGAGCTAGAATCTACCACAGACACCATTTTGTATTCTAAGATGGTGACTTCCGGTTTCTTGAAAACAGCCGAAAATGACTAAATAACACCTATTAGGGGTATTTCTTTAATCAGAATGATGCATGAAGCTAAAAATTGACCTCAGACACCATTTTGAATTGTAAGATGGCTACTTCTGGGAAACTGCCGAATACTACTACATATGAATATTTTCGTAATCGAAATAATGTATAGAAGCCAAGCAACGACCCTGGACACCATCTTGAATTCGAAAATGATCACTTTCAGTTTCTGAAAAACAACGAAAATAACTGAATACCACCCAATGTGAGTATTTCCGGAATAGAGGTTATGTTCTATAGGCAAAAGACGAGGATGTTGTCATTCCGATAAAACCAATGATTTCAAACGATCGCAAGAAATCAATGAATTTGGAATGTTGAATATTATTAAATTAAACACAAAAATAGGCGGGACGAAGTTTGCCGGGTCAGCTAGTGTTCTATAAAATCAACAAAAGTGCTGTACACTCTACGAAATCCATGTTTACGAAATACTAACGAGAAAATATTTGCAGTGTGGTATATATTAATTGAGTACCGTAAACTGGGGTGACTTTAATCACTTTTTTGATTGTATCATAAATATTTTCAGAATGTACTGAAAACGATACTGTTTAATATTTTTAAAATAAGTACTGGCATGCCTTGAGAAAGATTCAGTCACTACTTCAAAAGATTAGCAACAATTTTGCTGTTTTTAAATATGCTCTAAAAATTTTACACCAATCAACATTCCGGGGTGACTTTGATCACTTCATTATTTTGATGAATTTGGAGTAACGCTTTGCTACTTTCGTTCAATTAAACAGCCTAAAACGACTTAAACGAGTTCATGAATATGGAAAGCAATTTGGGGGCCATTAACATTCTACGTGAACAGTTCATGTTGGCGAATGTCCAAGATTCATAAAAAAATTTTAGAATATATATGAACAGTGGTGGGCACCGCTAACCGAAAATTTAGCGACGCTAATCGCTAAGTCGCTAACCGGAAAATTAAGCTCGATAATCGCTAAACGCTGAACCCACATTAGCGGAACTTTCACTAATCGCTAACCGCTAACTTTTTATTATGTAAATAATCATATCGCTATATTTATTGCTCGTGTTTTGTAAGATTTGGACTACTCTGATCTGTTTCGGTTAAACAAACGAAAACAATTACTTACAAGAATAACAAAAGTTATTTAGCTTGCGTTGAAAATAGATACTCTTAGGAATGTTTTCATAAAAATTCAATTATTATCTGAATCGAAAAAGTAGAACCAGAGTTGTCATAATTTCAAGCGCATTGCAATTTACCAAAGTTCTTGGTGTGGCGAAAATTAAATCTAGACCTTGTGCTTGTTCTTCAAAATGCTCCTGTGACTTGTACGATAACTGGAACTCCATTCTAGGGTAAAAAATGGACGAAAGTAACTTTCGCAGTAAAGTATGTTCATCTTTCGAAGCAATTTAAGAAGCCATCAGCAATTCACAGTAAAATTCTAAATATTTCTATTGTCGCTTCTCTACAAAATTTGGCGAATTAGCGATTAGCGTTTCGAAGGCCAAAATTTTAGCGACGCTAACAGCTTCGCTAACCAGCTCGGAAATTAGCGAAAGCGCTAAATCGCTAACTGAATTTTAGCGTCGCTAATTAGCGAATTAGCGAATTAGCGGAATGGTGCCCACCACTGTATATGAATGATTATCCACTGAGAGGGAAGATGGTCTAAAAACATCAGAAATCAGTTCACGTGAAGTCCAATTGTCCAAATTTGCATGTTACTGCACGTCTTGGGTTTTTGTTAAGAAGAAATATGTAATACGCTGTGGAGATTATTTTGACTCAACATTGCCTTCGAGGAAAAACTTGCAAAAATAACAATGAAATGCATTGTTATAATATTTATTCATCTTCGGAACTAATCTGGGAACAAAATAAAAAAACGTTACGTATTGCAACTTGTTGTTTTGAATCTGCTTGAACCGATTGTTTGTATGCAACAAAAATCGCCAAAAATACACTTTATTTTTAATTAATACTTTAGCATGAGAAACACTGTTCAAATAGCAGGAAATTCATGAATAGTAGCAACGCAGCCATATACCCACACAATCAGTGAAGATTACGACAAATCCCAAGCACTACGAGCGCTTTTTTACCACATTTTCAAAAAAGAGGTAAGTCACCCCGGTGATCAAAGTCACCCCAGTTTACGGTATTAAATATGAAGGTACTTTCGTCAGAACTGTCAAAATGGTTGCAGATCTCTATTCGTCTACGTAACGAAAGGTTCAAGAAATGAACACGATCAATCGTACAAACAAACGCAGCATAATGTAAATAGTACGAAAAATTAGTAAGCTTACGCAATAACATGTACATTATACGAAATCAAAAATAACAGAACACAAAAATTTCGTTCAAGTAAATACTAGTGCTTCCTTTTTTTGTTCATTGTTATCCACGTTCGTATGAAAGTACATTCGTGAATTTATTATGCGTAAAGTTGCAATTCTATTCGATAACTTGCAGTACGAATGTTCAATACATCCAGCAAAAGTGCTGTACAATCTACGAATTTCATGTTAACGAAACGTGCGTAAAAAAAAACTAAAATTTTCAGCAAAGTATACACAGTGAGACATGAAGATTTTTTTCAGAGAACAACACAAAACATAAAAATGTAATTTGAGTATCTCAATAAACTCATTTCTTATGAATTTGATTTTTTTATATAAAAATTACACATGAGCTAACCAAATAATGTTAACTGAACTTGAAGGAAGAAAACATGAAAAAAAAATGTCAAAAAATTAAATTTTCAACCAATAAACTTGACTTTGATGTTTTTTTTAACAACGTGTATTTATTTCGGGAAGAACAAAATTACTATCCATAACTTTTCCGAAGACACTTCACCGATCAAACAAATCGTTTTGATGTATTATTGATTTTGGATGAGAAAAAAATACTGTAGTAATCACCTTCTAGAAAAACCTTAAAAATCAGAGAATTTCATTTTGCAAATTAACCAATTCAGTTCATATTATGTTAAAGTCAATAGAAGTGAAAATTAAGTAAACAAAGTAATTTACATAATCATTTAGCTGTGGTGAATTCACTGCTTTCCTAAGATCCAACAGATAGAATCTCGACGAGAAATATTTCGAAAGCTTTGAACTGTTTTTGCCTTTCTCCTAGAAAGGTATAGCAATCACTTGCAAAACCGAAAGTATAAAAGTGCTCCAAAGGGCCGAATGGCATATATCACTCGACTCAGCTCGACGAACTGAGCATTTTCTGTATGTATGTGTGTGTGTGTGTATGTGTGTGTATGTGCAGATTTTATTCTCACTCACTTTTCTCAGAGATGGCTGAACCGATTTTCATGAAATTAATTGCAAATGAAAGGTCTTAATGTCCCATAAGACTCTATTGAATTTTATTGTAATCGGATTTTTAGTTTAGAGGTTATGTATCAAAATGTAAAAATCATGAAACATCATTATCTCGAAAACTACACAACCGATTTGAACAAAATTGATTTTAAATTAATTGGCTACCTTAAAAACCCTTTATTTTTGAATTTTATAAAGATTGAACTTCGGGTTCAGAAGTTATGAAAAGAAACGTGTTCTGAAGACTGTTTAATCTCACTCATGTTTCTCGGAGATGGCTGAACCGATTTTCATAAAATTAGTATCAAATGGAAGGTCTAATTGCCCCATAAGACCCTATTGATTTGTTTTGCAATCGGACTCTTAGTTTGCCTGTTATGTTTAAAAATGTAAAATTCAGCTATGAAAAGTAATATATTCCGAAGACTACTTGGACTCACTCACTTTTCTCAAAGATGGCTGACCCGATTTCCACAAAATTAGTGTCAATTAACAAGTCTAGCTACCTCATAACACCCTATTGAATTTTACTGTAATCGAACTGTAACTTCGTCTGTAATGTACCGAAATGTGAAAATCACGAAACTTCATTATCTCAGAAACTACACAACCAATTTGATCAATATTATTATCAGATGAGTGGGCTGGTTAAGGGTTAACTGATGAATTATGATTAAACACGTGGTTTGATTATAATCGAACCTAAGCAACCGTTATGTATTAAATAGTTAATAAAACAACGAAAGTCTATTATACCAAAGATTACATGACTTATTTGAACATAACTAGTGTCATACGAACGAGTCATCTCTCAAACTTACAAATAACAAACTTCATAACAATTTGATATGTGGCTCAAAAGTTATAGAAAGAAAAGAAATTCAAAAACTATTTAAAACTATACTTGCTTTGATCGATATGTGTGGCCCTCACATAATTTAGATGTGGTATCGTACTATTTGAACGTTTCAAATTCATTGATTCCTTGCGATGTGTTTAAAGCCTGCAAATGCACGACGAATCGGCCATGGGGTATGATCAAAGTCAAATAACAAATCGTTTAAAATTATTGGTTTTATCGAAATGACAACATCCTCGACTTTTGGCTTCTGTACATCGCCTTAATTCTGAATATATTTATTTTGGGTGGTATTCGGCCATTTTCAGCAGATTTTCTGGCATCAATCTCGGAAATACCCATATTGGGAGTTATTTAGTTATTTTGGTTGTTTTCCAGATACTAAAAGTGGTCGTCTTTAAATTCAAAATGGTGTCCATATTGAGTATTATCCGGTCATTTTCGACTGTTTCCTAGAAGTTGACATTTAGCAATTCAAAATGGTGCCTGAGGTAAATTGTTAGCTCATTGCATCATTCTGGTTCCAGCGATACACAGATTGAATGGTATTTGGCTATTTTTGGCTGTTTTCCATAAACCGGAAGTCGCCATCTTGGATTTCAAAATGGTATGTGAGATAATTTCTAGCCTCTGAGCGTCATTCTGGTTGGAGGAACACCCATATTGGATGTTATTCTATCATTTTCGGCTGTTTCCCATTAACCGGAAGTCGCCAAATCAAATTCCAAAATTGGGTCTGTGGTCGATTACAGCTGCTGTGTATTATTCTAGATCCAGAGATACTCATGTTAGACGGAAATCGGCAATTTTTGGCTATTTTTCAGAAACCGGAAGTCGCCATTTTGGATTTCATAACGGCATTTGGAGACAATTTCTGGATTTTGAACGTCATACTGGTAAAAGAAAAACTCATATTGGGTGGTATTTGGTCATTTTCGGCTGTTTTCAGAAACCGGAAGTCGCCATCTTAGAATTCAAAACGCTATCTGTGGTCGAGTTTAGCTCCTGTGTATCATTCTAGATCCGGATATTATTATATTGGGTGGAAATCGGCCATTTTCGGCTGTTTTCCAGAAACCGGAAGTTGCCATCTTACAATCCAAAATGTTGCCTGAGGTCGATTATGGAACAAATTTGTTACCACCAGACTTGTCCACTTACTCATCTTTGTGCATTTATCAGCACATAAATTGCATCACATCAGTTTTTTAGTAGGCATTGTGATGAGCAAGAAAAAAAGCACAACCTTATTGAGCGATGCCTTTGCGCGTAAGGAGTGTGGAATATAACTACACACATGAGTAGGCGAGCTAAAGCTGCGTGCTGTTGAGTAATTTTACTGTGTCTGAGCTAAATTTATCATAGACCTGCACCGTGGTAGTAAAAAAACGCAGTGAGCATAACACAGTGAGTATAGCGCAGAGCCCTACGTAAACGCTACAGAACAGGTTGATAAGGAAACAGTCAGAAAAGTGTTCCCAGCTAGAATTTTCATCATAGTGCCCTTATCATTGAGTAATAAACGTGCGCTATCTATATTTTATCAGTTGCGATCGAGAAAGTCTCTCTGCGGGAGCTTTATGCGCTTACTCTTTACAATACAAGCTTTCTGATGTTGCGTATTTTGCTTCCTTCACACAGAGTGCATTTGCTTTTAGTGCGCGAAAAAAATAATCAAATCATCCGTTTTTTTTTAATATGCTTCAGTGTTCTGTGCAAATTATATGAGCCTCTTTGTGACACACGATGAGTATGCCAAGACTGGTTTCCACTAAAAACAATCACCTGCCAAATATGGTTCCATTTAGTTGATTAGTTCGTAAGATGTGCAGAAATTCGTGCAGAAACATGTGCTTCCAGGAGAGGGAGGGGCGTCGAACCATTATGGACATATTTGTTACCTCTAAAAACATTCACATACAAATTTGGTTGTATTTTCTTGATTGGTTCACGAGCTGTGCAAAATTTGTGTTTCATTTGTATGGGACCCCTCCCTTCCAAAAGAGAGAGGGGTGTTAAAACATTATGGACATATTTTTTACCACTAAAAACATTTCCCTGCCAAATTTGGTTCCATTTATATGGAAACCCTCCCTTTCAGAAAACATCATCAATGTTTTTGAACCTAAAGAGTGAATATACATATATTGGATTGAAGCATTCATGTAAATCTATTTTTACAAATAAAAGAGTGAATGAGAAAGGCTGGGTCTGACCGCTAGGTGGATTAATTTAGGTTTTGTTTTGAAAGTTGTTGTTATTTTTCCAAACTTTTAAGCCTTACGTAAGATTTTCTTGATTCGATTTCTTCTTCTTCGTGAGTTTTTGCAAGAAATTTTGATTCTCCTTCTATCCTACTGCACTATTACGTTTTTTTGCGGATGATCCCTAAACTTATTTTCAACATTATCAAATTATTCACATCCCAAATCTGTTTTGAATTTCACTACTTGTGCTTTTTATTTTTCTTCAAATTATCAGCATTCTGTTTTTGACGTGGGACTACGTCTTACTCAATAGGATGGCATGCTGTGAAAGTTAAAAAAAAGTGCCCTCTTTACATGCATATTATGTTACAGAATAAGGTACACTGAGGCAAGTCGAAATGCGGGGTGAGATTAAAAAAAAACCCTCGCTTCGGTGGTTGATGATGTATTGCTATATTTTTTTTTCAACAGTTTATATCACTAAATGTATCTTTAAACTGTCAAAACCAAGAAATTGAAGTTACTTTGCACAAGCTGTGCCTTCGTTAACTTTCTGCTCTTCGTAAATTTCTTGCAAACATTTTGCAAAGAAGATTGAAATTTGTTGAAGAAAGCAATTTTCATAAATTTCTATCACAAACCTGGTTTTGTGTTGATTAAGTGAAAAATTTGAAAAAAGGCACAGTAAGTCTCTATTTCGGCAAATATTTCGAGCATTTCAGCTTGCCCCTTACATTTTCACCTCTGGGGCAAGTTGAGAGGAAGATTCAAAACGACTATTTTTACATCGGAATATGTTATTGTCATTTAGAATTGATCATGGTCCGAATGTACGTCAGAAAAACAAATAAATAACCCGTCACAAGCCAAGATTTTTGGGCACTGAGTAATATACACATCTCACGTGTGTCGTTTTTGCAAGAGCAGGGCCCTTGCTATATGAATTTTTGAGCACAGCTTTGACACAGATAAACAAACGTTTCACTCGACGACGATTTTTTTGTCCAGAAAAATAACGATTATTTTGAAATTTTGTTTAGTAGTGTCACTAGTGTTGCTATAAGCAAGCGTTCACGCTCTTTATCAAACCCAAAACCGTCAGTAATACCGCTGATGTCGCTAAAAGCAAAAAAAAAACATTTAAAAAATATTAGTTAGTAGACAGTAAGCTCAAATGGTGGCGCATAAATGTAACCTTTCAAACAAGGGTGAAGACTTTCAGGATTTTTCATCGTAGATGCACGTTTGTTTGTTGTTTGGCTGATACAAATTTTTAATAGTTTTTATGTCCACGGTTATCAAAGTTAGCTAAGGGGAGGGCAAAAAATGAATAACACTGAGAAGGAAAAAGAAGGTCCCCGTGGTTCTGTAGTTAGCGATGTCAGTCGGCTAGCTCTTCCACACGGTTGTGATATCGGGTTCGATTCCCCATCAGGTCGAGGAACTTTTCGAGCTGGAAATTTTCTCGACTCAGCACTGGGGCACGGTGTATCGTTGTACTTATCCTACAACATGCAAAATGTGCCGAAAACAATATCAATAACGAATTCTCTCAACTAATCTAGTTGATCGAGACCGCATTAGCCCCCAGGCTAAGCGTGCGATATTGTGTATATTGAGATAAAAAAAAAAGAATAGCTTTCATAAAAACATGTGCGCAATTTACGACGTTTGTAACTTGCATGCAAAAGTGTGTTGAATAATATCACATTATTATCATTATTAATCATTTGGTTTGCCTTTTGATGACACTTTCACTGTCACTAGACTTGTTTGTTGCTAAATTAATCATATACGCTGTCGAAAAATCAATAATATTATCAAAACGGCTTGAACTTTTTATTTCTTCCCCTTCTAATTTTCAACGTTTTTGAAGGGGGGGGGGGGAAGACATAAAATGAAAATGAAATTTGTATCGGACTTGATAAAAAAAAATAATGAAATTTAACGATTCCACAGTTTTACATGAACAAGCATAACACTTTTTTAAATATGCTAAAAAATGTGCAGAACAAAATCAAATTGGCCCTTTTTTTAAATTAGCACTGACTTGGCTCTTTTTTTAAATTACATACTTTGCTCAGCTACGTGATGTGACGTTAAGACGTTTGCTCTTATATACAATAACAATTTACGAGAAATGAATATCTAATTTTACCCGAAAATTTCCCCCATTTAATAAGCTTACTTACGAAGTTAGTCAAATCGTCTACATTATTTATAAATTTACTCAATAATGGTGAACGACGCTACGCTCAAAACATGAACCGGAACAAAATATTTTTTTTCAGAAATCATGGCACTCCGCATTTTAGAGGACATCGCGTGCTCTTTTGTTTCAACACTTATGACTCTTTTTCACGATTTCTACCCCAACACGAGTGAGTAAAGTTCAATCTTTTTGTGAGTAAGTGTTCTCCAACCACAGTACTTATTATCAGCACAGAAGTTCAAATTGATAGTTGACAGGTTGATAATTCTCATTGCACTAGAGCGTCATAAAAGAATAAGCAACAGCACTAGAATCTCTTTCCCTAACAAGCAGTGCTTCGTTAAAAACGTACTAACAATGATTAAAATCCAATTCAAATTTCTTGATTGGAGTGTTGCATTAAAATAATAAAACAGGATAATTGTTGCTCAGCACCGAGAGCCTTTGAACTACAAAATAACACCGCATCAGGAAAGACTCAACAGTCGTTTGCTCTACTATCAAGGAACCAATTGCAGCTCGAGTGGCTTCGTATATGCACAAATTCCAAAGCCAGCAAACATCGGATCCCGGAGAGAAGACAACCGGACTGAAGAGGCGAGAAACTTAGGTGCGACCTCAGTTTGCATTCGGTCCGGTTGATACTAGCTCGAGCCGTTTCCAGGGAAGCTACCTCAGGGGCCAGATGGTGGCAATCATCGGGTTAACTCAGTCGGAACTTGCTATTAAGCACTTCCGTCGTCAAACGGAACTCGTGGCAGGAGTCAATTGGGATGGATTACTAGGCTACATCCTATACTGGGGTACGATTGGATCTGAGACATGCTTCCGGAGAAGAAGTACCTTTCAATTGAGATTCGAAATTAATTACATACCACGGTAGGCAAGTTCGGCTTATTGATGATCCTCAATTGAGGGCAGTAAAGGTTTAATCGAGGAGGCGAATAACATGGATTGAATTGATTGCCTATCGATTCAGTTAAGGTTGGGTTTTCCATGAGTCAATTTTGTAATTTCAATTTAATACTCTTTCCAGGGTATTAAAGTTCACTCCACGAATCAGCCGTCAAACGGTGATATATTATATCTAAACTATCCACGAAACATTTTATTATCGTGTTCAGTTCAGTAAGGTCTCCGCTCCGGTCTGCATCATCGTTTACGGTCAGATCCCGTTTCGGTCGGCGGGCACTCTCGTCGAGCTGTGCGATCAAATTTTAATGCATATCATGTAATGTTAATGTACTGTTTCGTGACCGCTTTGCAACCATGCAACCGAGCCATCATTTATCAACTACACCTACCTATTTATAAAGCTGGCTGGTGTTGCTGTTGCAGTGCCGTGCAGTGTAGAGCGCGCAACCGGCAGACAAGAAACAGTTTCCCAAATCGTTAAGCACACGAGATGCGATTGGCGTGCCGCCCCCACTTGGAGCCTCCCTCGTTGGGTGGTGTGATTCTGTTGTCGAATTTTGCAGCTGTCGTTGATGACGATGATGGCGATGATAATGTTGACGCTGATGATGATTTTGATACTGGCAGATGATTATGGTTCCGGTTAGTTCCGGTCGTTCACTGAGCGTTTGCAGGGGCCACCATTTTTCGCGGAAAGATTTCTGAAAAGGTATTTATCATTTTAATAGGAGTTTTGTGACAATAAACTTTTAAATCTGTTTTAGTGCAGTTCAGAGGTCTTGTTGAAAAGTTAAGCATTAAATCACTGGCAGAGAAAAAACTAATTGACAGTGAAAAGTGCTTCCGGAGTCAAACCACATCACACAAAAAACGGCATTATCTCTGGGAGACCTCGTGCAGCATGCAACTAACCGGGCGATAAAAGCATTTCACACGGAAGCATGCAACCGGTAAAGTTACGCCACTACCGCTTCCGGAGTTGGAGCTGACATGAACCAGATATGCATGAACATAAATAAGCATACACGTACACATACATACACACTGAAATTATTATACGAGAGCATATCATGCGGGGAAGCGAAGAACCTGATTGAGTCACCCGGTTTCAGATGCGGTGACGCCTGCCCTCGCACGAGGAAAGGTAAATTTCGTAAACAGACTCCACCAGCTTCACCAGGTTTGATAGACCCGGAGCCGGTATGAAATTGAGTGCTCAATTTCTACGGCTCAATTACGGGCGAAATGTCATGCTGAAATTTCCAACGTTTCTACTTGGTTAGGAATGCAGAACCGGGAGGCGCTCTTACATCTACCGGGGCAATAATGTTACCTGAAGCTGGAAGTGATAGGCAATTGGGGCCGCTGGAGATTGTTGATTGATTCACCTTACATACGATTTGGGATTTGTTGCTGATGAGAAGCTGACTAGTATGTGGTGTTGATGTTAGCTGTAATCTTTGCCATTATATTAAGATGAAGGTCATTATTAGAAAATGGTCCTATTCTGCAGGTAGTAAGTATTCTTACTATACCTTAGGGTTTCTAAGGTATCCGCAGTGAATTTAATTTGCATGCAAAGTTTTTGCATAAAACTATACGTTATTACGAAGACCTTTCTTAAGTCTTCTGTAGAAGCATAAAATGAAAATCCAACATCGTAACATGAAACGGGATTTGACCAATTTCAAGTGCTTTAAACTCGGTCAGTTTTCAACGGATTTCTTCCGTTTTCACAGTAATCGGTTAGAAAATTCGCTACGCGCTTACCCAAATATCGAAAACAGTAATTTTGGAAGTCAGCTATGATACAAAAATAAGTGTATATTGTTTTAATATACAATATTCCTTTGTATGAAAATTCGTATATTTCAAATAACTTTGTTATTTCTGGAGATAGTGTTATCAGCAAAATTATGAGCCCATGATAATCCCACAATTTTGCAGAGAGAATGAAAATTGTGAAAAATTATAAGAAAAAGTTATAATACAAAATGGTAATTTTAGTACTTGACGTCATCTAGAGTATGACAACAATAGGTTACTTTTTTTTACCCTTCGTGTTCTTTTTCATTATTGATTTCAAATTTCCCTGGCAGAGTTTATGTATTTGCTGAGTTAATGAGAGTTAATGAATTACTCTGACAAGGATATTTGAACTAAATTTTTTCTTTAGAACTCAAATTTAACTGGAACTAAACTGAAATTGAAATGAAACTGAAGTGAAGCTGATCAGACAATAAATGAAAAATGGGTTGAAGTCAAACTGGAACTGATCTTAAGCTTAGCTGATACTGGACTGAAATTGAGATCATACTGAACTGAAACGGAACTAAGATCGAACTAGAACTGAATTGAGATTGAACTGAAATTGAGCTTACACTGAAGTAAAGCTGAAGTGCATCTTAAGAAAAGTCGAACTAAAACTGAATTTGAACTGAACTGAAACGGAATTGAAGTTAAACTAAAACCTAACTAAAACTGAATTAAAGCTGCATTGAACCTAAAAAAAAATTAACTAAAACTGAACTGGGAC
The DNA here is from genome assembly GCF_029784165.1 of Wyeomyia smithii. Lineage (NCBI taxonomy): Eukaryota > Metazoa > Arthropoda > Insecta > Diptera > Culicidae > Wyeomyia > Wyeomyia smithii. The sequence continues at coordinate 244,412,525 of NC_073696.1, forward strand.
TCAACTGAAACTGAAATGAGACTAAACTGATGCTGACCAGAATTAAACGAAAAAAAAAAAACTAAAACTGCATTGAAATTAAACTGAAGCTGAACGGAAATTAACTTAAACTGAGATTGAAACGAAACGAAATATGAGTTCAAATTGAACCAAAACCGAGCTAAAACCAAATTTAAACTGGACCGAAACTGAGATTGAACTGAATTTAATTTGAACTGAACTGAAACTGAACTGAGATTGAACTGAAATTGAGCTGACACTGAACTGAAACATAACTGAACTAGAACTGAAACTGAACCAAAACCTTACAGAAACTGAACGGAAACTTAAATGAAACGCAACTGAACATGAACAGAGATTGAACTGGAATTGAACTGACACTGAACTGAAACTGAACTAAAACTGAACTGAAATTGAACTGAAAGTGAACCTAAAAAAACTCAAACCAAACTCAAACTGAACTGAAACTGAACTTTGAACTAAAATTGAATTGAACCGAGACTTAACTGAAGCTGAACTGAAATCGAGCTGAAATTAAACTGAAACTGAACTGAAACTTAAATGAACCTGAACAGAAACCTAAATGAAACTCAACAGAACTGAGATATAACTGAAATTGAGCTGACACTGAACTGAAATTTTACTGAACTTTAACTGAAAATGAACTGAAACTGAACTAAAACGGAAACAAAACCGAACTGAAGCTGAACTGAAACTGTCCTGAAATTTAACTAAAACTGCACTACAACCGAACTGAAGCTAAACTAAAACTAAACTGAAACGAAACTGAAACCGAGCTGAGATTTAACTGAAATTGAACTGATACTGAACTGAAACTTAACTAAACTTTAACTGTACCTTAACTAAAACTAAACTGAAACCGAACTGAAGCGGAACTGAGGCTAAACTGAAACTGAACTTAAAATAAACTGAAACTGAACTAAAATTGAACTGAACCAAAACTTAACTGAAGCTGAACCGAAACCGAACTGAAGCTTAACTGAAACTGAACTAAAATGAACTGTAATGGAACTGAAACTGAACTGAGACTGAAGGAAAACTGAACACAAATTCAACTAAAACTAACCGGAAATTGAACTGAAACCAAGCTGAAACTTAACTCCTGCTAAAGTAAAACTTAATTTGAACTAAAACTAAACCAAAACTTAACTGAAACTAAACTATTACTGGATTGAACCTGAAGCTGAAACAAAACTAAAACGAAACTGAACTGAAACTGCGCCGAAGCTTGGCTTTAACTGAACTAAAATTGAGTTGAAACTGAACTGAAACTGAAATAAACTAAAACTAAATCAAAACTCAGCTGAAATTGATCTGAAACGTAACTGAAGCTAACCTGGACGTAAACTGAAACTCAACTGAAACTCAACTGAAACTTAACGGAAACTGATCTGAAACTGAACTAAAAGAGATCGGAAGTTGAACTGAAACTGAATTGAAACTGAACTGGAACTGAACTGAAACTGCTTTAACTGAAAATGAACTGAAACTGAACTAAAACGGAAATAAAACCGAACTAAAGCTGAACTGAAACTGTCTCGAAATTTAACTGGAACTGCACTACAACCGAACTGAAGCTAAACTTAATCTAAACTGAAACGAAACTGAAACCGAGCAGAGATTGAACTGAAAATTAACTGATACTGAACTTGAACTGTACCTTAACTAAAACTGAACTGAAACTGAACTGAAGCGAAACTGAGACTAAGCTGAAACTGAACTTTGAATAAACTGAAACTGAACTAAAATTGAACTGAACCGAAAATTAACTGAAGCTGAACTGAAACCGAACTGAAGCTTAACGGAAACTGAACTAAAAATGATGGAACCAAAACTGAACTGAAACCGAAGTAAACCCAAATAAGACTAAACTGAAACTGAACTGGGATTGAACTGAAATTGAGCTGAAACTTATCTGGAACTTCACTGAGCCTGAACTGTAACCGACCTAAAAGTTATCTAAAGTTGAACCGAAACTAAACAGAAACTATATCGAAACCGAACTAAAGCTGAACTGAAACTAAACTGAAACTGAACTAAAACTGAACTGAAATGGAACTGAAACTGAACTGAGACTGAAGGAAAACTGAACAAAAATTGAACTGAAACTAACCGGAAATTGAACTGAAACCAAGCTGAAACTTAATTCCTGCCAAAGTAAAACTTAATTTGAACTAAAACTAAACCAGAACTAAACTGCAACCAAACTATTACTGGGTGAACCTGAAGCTGAAATAAAACTTAAACGTAACTGAACTGAAACTGCGCCGAAGCTTGGCTTTAACTGAGCTAAAACTGAGTTATAACTGAACTGAAACTTAAATAAACTGAAACTGAATTAAAACTAAGCTGAAATTGAACTGAAATGTAACTGAAGCTAACATGAACCTTAACTGAAACTGAACTGAAACTCAACTGAAACTTAACGGAAACTGAGCTGAAACTGAACCGATACTAAACTTAAACAGAACCGAAACAGAACTGAAACTGAACTGAAACTGAACTAAAACTGAACTGAAATTGAACTGGAACTGAACTGAAACTGAACTGAAATTGAACGGAAACATAGCTGAAACTGAACTAAAACTGAACTGAAGCTGAACTGCAACTAAATTGAAACTGAACAGGAACTGAACTGAAGCTGAACTAAAACTGAACTGAGACTGAGCTGAAACTTAACTGAAACTGAACTGAAACTTAACTGAAACTGAACTGAAACTGAATTGAAACTGAACTGAAAATGAACTGAAACTGAGCTGAAATTGAACTCCTGCCAAAGTAAAACTTAATTTGAACTAAAACTAAACCAAAACTAAACTGTTACTGGATTGAACATGCAGCTGAAATAAAACTAAAACGAAACTGAACTGAAACTGCGCCGAGCTTGGCTTTAACTGAACTAAAATTGAGTTTTAACTAAACTGAAACTGAAATAAACTGAAACTGAATTAAAACTAAGCTGAAATTGAACTGAAACGTAACTGAAGCTAACCTGAACCTGAACTAAAACTGAACGAAAACTGAGCTGAGACTGAACTAAAACTGAACTGAAGCTGAACTGAAAGTGAATTGAAACTGAACTGAAACTGAACTCAAACTGAACTGAAACTGAAGTAAAACTAAACTGAAACTGACAGAAATAAACTCTCACCGGGCAGTGTGTGCAGTTGAATGAATGAATGAATCTGAGCTGAAACTGAACTAAAATTGAATTGAATTCGTACTTAAACTGAACTAAAACTTAACTGAAACTGAACCGAAACTTCACCGAAACAGAGCCTAACAAAAACTGAAACCTAACCAAAACCGCACTAAAACCACTTGAACTGAAACTGAACTGAAACCGAACTAAAACTAAACTGAAACTGAACTGAAACTGAACTGAAACTGTACTGAACTTGAACTGAAACTGAGTTGAAACTGATCTAAAACTAAACTGAAACCGAACTGAAGCTAAACTAAAACTAAACTGAAAATGAACTGAAACTGAACTGAGATTGATTAGAAACTTAAATGAAACTTAACTAAAACTGAAAAGAAGCTGACTAGAAACTAAACGAAAACTGAACTATAGCAGGAATGAAACTGAACCTCAATTTAACCGAAACTAATCTGAAACTGAGCGGAAACTGATTTGAAGCTGAGATGAAACTGGTCTAAAGTTGAACTAAAACTGAGCCAAAACTGAACTTAAACTAACCTGTTACTGAATTGAAACTGAACCGAAACTGAGTAGAAGCTGAACTGATACTGAAGTAAAACTAAATCTGAACCAAAAATTAACTAAACCCAAACTGTTACTGTATTGAAACTTAACTGGAGCTGAAATAATACTGAACTAAAATTAAATTGATATTGACCTGAAATTGAACTGTGGCTGCACCGAAACTTGGCTTGACCTAAACTGAAATTGAGTTAAAATAGTAATAGTAAAATAAACATGAACTTAGTTGAAACTAAGCTGAAACTGAACTTAAGCTGGAGTGAAACTAACCTTAAGTTTAACTGAAACTGAAATTTAACCAAAATTGAGCTAAACTGAGCATGACCAGGATTGTAACTGACCTGAATCAGAGCTAAATCTGCACTAAAGTTGAGCTGATACTTACTATTACGTAAACAGAATTCAACTGACAATTAGAATGATTTTTTTAGTAAAAACTAGCAATAAATTTGCTAAAGAGATTGATAAAATTACAGCCGCTCCCTTACAATACAACAAAATCGTGCCAAATAGCCAGGAAATTCGCAAAAATTTAATTTCAACGAAACTTTGCACAAGTATTTGGCTTAGCAAACTGAGTTTTTTTACCAGATGGAGAAATGTTTTATACCCATGAGTCATTTTCCAAAATGGCTTATGTGTTTTGGCATGGGCTTTCATTTTAAAACATTCAAAGCATTGTATTTCAGAAACAGTCTGTTGTATAGATAAACTGTCTGAGAATGGGTTGAAGAGAATCAATTCCGGGCTGAAAAACTTCAGCGCTTTTGCATGAAAGTGAAAAATAGCCACCATAAACCTCAGTGCTTTTTTCTACCATCACAAGGCAATTTTTGGCTTTCACCCAATGTTCATTCTTTCTTTCTTCGTATTTCAGTATTCTCTCTTCCTCCGTATTTCAGTAAAATGAAAGCCAAGTCATCCGTTAGGCGCAATGGAAGCGTGTTCGTTTAATATTCACTGTTTTAAATTTTCTGAAAATTTATTATTCTTAGTTTCATTGTGTGAATTGTAACGTTGTAAACTCGGTTTGTGTACCGTACAGTAGCATAACGCGACTAGTGATGGATAAGAGAAATGCTGCTACGAAAGAAATTTTAGCGTTCAATTATAATGACGACCGCTTGACGCTTGATAACGTCATATTCGTTTTACCAAAGGAGCGGGGAATATCATATGGTTGGATTTTCAGGAGATTTTATTGCGTGACCGTGAAGGTTGTGAGTCAATTATTTCATCGGAGTGTGACAGCTCGTTTCAAGGATGAAATTCTAGTGTTTTTTAAAGGACTCTGCGTTCAGTGGAAGTAGTAAATTGAAAATGATTGACTGTAATTTCCACATGATTCCGGTAGTGCAAATGATTTTTATAAGCCTTGTGCCTAATGAAAAAAATTTACACCTTAGAAAAAAATTTAACTAGAAAAAAGTAAAAATAACCTCTAAATTTCAATTTAAAACAAGACAGGCTTCAGTTTTTTTTTAAATTTTTTATAAACCTTGAACTCAGATTGAAACGATCCAGTGTTTCCATTTCCATAAATTCTGAATAATTCATCCATTCATCCGATCGTATGTTTCAATAAAATTATGGTTGTTGCTGATGAACTACATCACTACTCACAAAACAGCGTAGTTTCCCACAAAAAATGAAAGCCCGTCGTAGTAGGTTACCTAGATATCCGCTGTAGTTGTTTACGTGCAAAATTGGTAACCTAGGTAACCACTACAGTGCTGTAGATTTATGTCAATTATGTCGGAATAATTCAACATTTTCAGTATGATTTTTTCGTATTAACAGGAACTGATTTGGCAACATTTGATTTTCTTCAACGCAGAGAAAACAGATGAAAATACATACAGTTGAAATTTAGGAATTGTATAAAAATTCATCTCATATATTTCTGCTAATTCAAGCTTGTTTTTGGAAATTTGAGGTGATTATTCCAAAGATTAAAGTATTCTTAGTGTAGTGAGTGATTTTGTTCAGTGATTAACATAAAATGTAGTCCGCTAGTGATGAAAAAAACTTTGGTTGGCTGCTGAACGCGGATGTAGTTTTCTGAGGTAGGTGAATGAATTAAATGGGTTTTCGAGTGCAGATGCTCGACTATAATATCAAAGTTAGAGCTTTTAAGTGAGTTTTTGATGATTCTACTTTATGAAAAATTTAAAGTGAACTAAGAAGAACCCATGGGTTAGCAGATTGGTTTTAGTAAGAAAATATGCGTTTTTTTCCTGTTTCCAATTGTGTTTTCATGTTGTATGAGATGAATATATGGGCTGAGATGAATAATGGAGCAGTTCCTGTATTAGGATGAAATTTTGATAAACAGTTCACATTTGGATCCAACTTTAGTCGAAAAAATATTGCCAAATCATGCTCAGCCTGGGTGTTACATTTTGCTATCGAAACTTGACTTTTTGTTTGTTTTACACAGATTTCGCATTTGATGTACAGCAAATTTGCGCGGCTGGTTCTACGACGAGGCTGATGCTAATAGTCTTTCTCGGACCGGGATTTGAACATTCGATAATTGGTATGTTGGGCCAGCATCGTCCCTCGAGTCCAGCTGGACGGCTGTCATATCATAGCTTAAAATGAACTACAATTTATTAGTTCGAAATGAGTCGTGATATAACAAAGCGTTGACGAATATTATTTTTAGTATAACAATTAGTAAACATGATAAGAATTTGATTGATTTTCATTTTAATCAGTTGTTTTCAATCATATTATTTATCTCCACTTTGTTCTAGAACATTACGAAAAAAGGACCGAAATAATAATATTTCATTTCTACGGATGGAGTTTTGTAGCATATGTTTAGGTGTTTTTTTTCAGGTTCATAACCAAGCTGGACTATAAATACATTCTTTGCAAACAAAACTAACCTCTAAAGTACGCTTTTTTAGCCTACTGAACGGGACTATATTTCATTGTATTTGCAAAAACGAAAACCACGCAAACGGGAATCAAATCGTTTGGAAGTTTCAGCTAGAAAGAGGCAAAGAACTGGACATTCGCAGCAGCAGATTTGCCTCGTTCTGCGCATCCTAGGAAGCTTGCCCGTTTATATCACGCTTCAAAAAACTCCTTCGTCGTAGTCGTCGCCGTCGGCTGCCGACCGGGCGCAAGGAACCGAAATGAGCAAACTGGCTTCAAGGCGGGAAAAGTTTTCTCTACTTTTTAATTATTCCATTCGGTTGCGACCTCTCTCGGTTCCGTTCTGTTTCGTTGTTCTATCACGACGGTACGTATACCCGTGCCATTAGATGATACTGGCCGGTTGCAGTTTCCGTCGCCATCTGATAATGAAAATGTCTTCCGCTTCGGCAAAAGTTCTGCAGCATTTTGCCGTGTTTTCCGCGCGTCACCGTAAAATTACTCGACCGTGCCCTTGCCTTCCCGTTGTCCCTCCTGCCGTCAACCTTACGGTATCGGTGGAATCCAACACAGAACAATGTTTCATCCTAATGAAAGTCCATAATGGCGGCATAACTTCATGATGGTATACACCTTGACCGGGTCGGCTGTGTAATGGAATAATGATACACTTTAGTGGAAAGAACAATGGCTTGCTTCCAGGGTTATTAAGGCTGGCCGGATATCATGTTGAAAAAATAATGCGAAATATATTCATGATGCATAAGCGTCATAATATATTACTCTTTCCTTCCATTACCGGGTGGAAAGTTTCAAACCTTGTAACGTATCAGTTCACAGCACACTGAGCGAAACATCAGATCTTCGAGAAGATGAGACCTGAATATGTAGCAAGCTTCACGACACAGTTGTCCAGTTGTGCTTCCCTTCAATTATGTAACATCCGTAGAAACAGGAAACCGCTCCTACCGCGACCGCAATAATTCTATTTGGCGAACCGTGAAAAGTTAGTGGCTTTCAATCCAAAGCCGTCTTTGACCCCTTCGATGGAAGTCTGCTCTGCTCGGCGCTAATCTCCAACCGACACATGTCCGTAATTATGTTTCGAACTAGAGCGCCTAAATCGGTCTGAGGCCGCGTGATGCCACTCTTCAAAGGCTGTTTGTCTGCACTTGCTCGCCGGCTGCCTGGCAAACGTTATTAGTGTCTAGTCTACTGCCAGCTCAAACACGAAGCCACATCACGTAGGAGACGACAAAGCAGGCTCTCGGTGACATCTGGAGTGGCCCAAGGCGAGGATCAATTTATCAATTATTGAAATTTGTCATCTAATTGTCGGTTTATTGCTTTGTGATACTCGGAGCTTGCTTGTGCTGCTGCTATGGTTGGAAATTTCTCTCTCTCTGTGTCGCTCTATGTCTCCGAGCATTGTCGTTGAAATGTCCTAATGCAGAGAAGATGACGGCTTAAGCCCTTGTAGGTTTTATCGGAAAGCAGAAGGTTCCATTTGCGTAAGCCTGCCGACAATTTACGCACCAGCTACGAGCTCCGATAGACGCTGGTAGATCGTAGCAAAAGTACCTAGGCCTTGGCAATATTGGAGAATGTTTACCATACGGTGTGCTAGCATCGTTATACCAAACATTCTGCTCTGTGTGTTTCCAGGCAGGTAGGTGCCTTCGACTTGAGGGAAATGTGGTTGGCAATAAAACCAATAAATTTAAGCTTCTGTTATCCTAGTCGAGTAACGCGTAACCATTAGGCTTTGGATTCTTGCTTTGTAAGTAATACTGTTGTGAAAAAGTTTACTTCCAATTATGTAATAGATATCTTGTAAAATTAATGTAAAATTTTTCGGCATTCTGGAAAACATCAAAACAGCCATTTTATGTCGTTTTGTTTTAAATAGACGTTTTGACAGATAAGATATCGCTAATTGAGCCATTTCAATATTGACAATTTTTTATTCGAATGAAACTTTGTGCACGTATTTGACTAAGAAAACTGAGTACTTTACACGTGTGAAAAAATAGTAGAGTAATTTGCTAAGACAGTGTATGTATTTTAGCATACACATTATTTCAAGTTAGCACAAACGCTTTGTTGCATTGAAAAACTTTTTTAAAACGAGTTTTTGGGGAATTGATGATGCTTTGCAATAAAAGCAATGAGAAAAGAAATTGTTAAAAGTGGTTGAAGAGGTTGTTCATAAGTCACGACCGTAAGGATAGAATTACGACAGCCTGCCCTATGTCAATATATTTGTTGCAATAGGTTTGGGAATACGGTCGATGTGAGAATCTAGCGCTGTGGAAGGTGCTATTTATACTATTGGTCCATCCGCTATAAAAAGCAGCGAGATATTCGAAATTGCTGCTTGCTGTAGTTCTAGAGAAACATTTCAAAAGGTCCTATCTGCTTTGATCGATTTTTTAACGATCACTTTCATGTAATCACCACAACTTTTTAAACATCTTTTATGACACGCTATTTGCACAAGTTGATAGCGGAGGGATCACTCTAGCCTTCTGAACGATAACCACGCTTGGGAGAGTTACTAAAGCTGAACCATTACCAAAATGAAAAGACGCTCCGGGAAAACGATGAAAGCAGGTAGGACCTTTTGAAAAGTTTATTTAGAGTTCTGCTCGATATCTTCGATCTAGTTCGCAGTAAATCAACCACTTGCATCAGGTATCGGACATACCACTGCTACTATACGCTTCCGCTACTGCTACTGCTGCTACCCGCTGCTAGTTAGTCAGGACCGTCCTGGTGGACATTCACTAGTAAACTGACTGGTTTGAACATAATCAAGCTCTTAAAAAGTCCAGTTAACTAGTTTTAATATTCTGAACTACTTTCAATAGTACAGTTTTTTGTAACTGGAGCATGACAATTTTCGAAGCTTGATTATGCGTTCTAGTGTCGTATGGGAGCAGACAAAAAAAAATACCGCACTCAGTTAAACAACCTTTGTTTACGCTGCTGTAGGATTTATGTGTGGCCAAAATATGACAGTTTTCCGCTGAGGAAAATGCCGGACAATATAGCTACCGCTTATGCTGCCGTTATCTAACAAAGGCAGCTTTTTACAAGAGAAGTAGTGCCGCTGCACCTACCACTGACGCTGATACCACTACCGCTGCTTATACTGTCGCTGAAGCCATCGCTGTTATTTTGTTAGGGCCGTGCTAGTTGCCATCAGGGAACTGATTGGTTTGAACAGAACCAGCATTTGTGCGAGTGCATTAAAGATTTTAGAATCGATTTCTCTAAAAATGAAAAAAATGACTGAGTTTTAAACATTTTAAAGTGGACAATCCGGTTTCCGGTTCTAAATTTGTACCTTTTTGTAGGTTGTCGTAGGATGTATTTCTACGTCAATAATAAAACATAGTGGTTAGTTAATTATTGACGTAGAGTTACGTCTTACGGCAACATTTACCTACAAAAGTACAAATTAAAAAACCGAGAGCGTCACGGAAATTGAAATATTTTTTGTCAAAAATGTCAAAAAGTCAGAAATGTCAAAAATGTCAAAAATGTCAAAAATGTCAAAAATATCAAAAATGTCGAAAATGTCAAAAAAGTCAAAAAACTCAAAAGCGTCAAAAATGTTAAAAATGTATACAATATCAAAAATGTCATCAATGTCATAAATGTCATAAATGTCATAAATGTCATAAATGTCATATATGTCATAAATGTCATAAATGTCATAAATGTCATAAATGTCATAAATGTCATAAATGTCATAAATGTCATAAATGTCATAAATGTCATAAATGTCATAAATGTCATAAATGTCATAAATGTCATAAATGTCATAAATGTCATAAATGTCATAAATGTCATAAATGTCATAAATGTCATAAATGTCATAAATGTCATAAATGTCATAAATGTCATAAATGTCATAAATGTCATAAATGTCATAAATGTCATAAATGTCATAAATGTCATAAATGTCATATATGTCATATATGTCATAAATGTCATAAATGTCATTAATGTCATTAATGTTATTAATGTCATTAATGTCATTAATGTCATAAATGTCATAAATGTCATTAATGTCATTAATGTCATTAATGTCATTAATGTCATTAATGTTATTAATGTCATTAATGTCATTAATGTCATTAATGTCATTAATGTCATTAATGTCATTAATGTCATTAATGTCATTAATGTCATTAATGTCATTAATGTCATTAATGTCATTAATGTCATTAATGTCATTAATGTCATGAATGTCATGAATGTCATGAATGTCATGAATGTCATGAATGTCATGAATGTCATGAATGTCATGAATGTCAAAAATGTCAAAAATTTCAAAAATTTCAAAAATGTCAAAAATTTCAAAAATTTCAAAAATTTCAAAAATGTCAAAATGTCAAAAATGTCAAAAATGTCAAAAATGTCGAAAATGTCAAAATGTCAAAAATGTCAAAAATGTCAAAAATGTCAAAATGTCAAAAATGTCAAAAATGTCAAAAATGTCAAAAATGTCAAAAATGTCAAAAATGTCAAAAATGTCAAAAATGTCAAAAATGTCAAAAATGTCAAAAATGTCATAAATGTTAAAAATGTCAAAAATGTCAAAAATGTCAAAAATGTCAAAAATGTCAAAAATGTCAAAAATGACGAAAATGTCAAAAATGTCAAAAATGACATAAATGTTAAATATGTCGAAAATGTCAAAAATGTCATAAATGTCATAAATGTCAAAAATTTCAAAAATGTCAAAAACCACAAAAATGTCAATGATTTCAACAATGCTAATATTTACAAACGATAAGAAATACAAACGGATACAAACGTAAAAAATCTCGTCTGGCTCGAAGTCGTCGCTGTCTATAGACAATGATAGAATACTGTGTATTAAATGGTGAAGGGAGCAAATGCGTATGCTATCAAGTAGCTGCTACTTTTTATCCGTGGGGTAAAATCAATTGAAATTTTGAGTAGCGATAACTTAGCATGTTTTTTTGACACAATGTGAGTCAGGCAATAGTGAGCAGAATTTTGTCGAAAAAACTGCGCATTCTCGATAAAGTTTTGCACGAGTACTTCAGTGATAAAAATCTACATGGTGTTCAAAAAGTTCGAATACATTTTAATATTGTGTTATAAAAATGGTAATACAAGTTATTCATTCCTGAATTAATTTTCATTGAAGCAGTGTTTATTGAGAACCTTTACGACATATTAGTTGGAAGCACATCCTCTTTTTGCTGTATGACGAGCTTTCAACGTTTCTTAAAAAAGTAGGAGGTTGTATCCAAGACACGACCGCATAACTACGTCATAACTACGTACACTATTAACAAATTCATTGAGTGTTTCATTGCCCTAGTAACACAACTGGTTTTACCAAAGTTTCATAGCCCTTTTTTGCCTGTATTGAGCGCTATAAAACTGTGATAAAACCAATATTTTTACTTGGGTAATGAGTTATAATGTCTACTAATGAAGGGTTGTGAATTTCGTGAACCGGATTCAGCAGTTAGCAGAACGTGCCGAGTTAAAAACCATACACACCACACACAGTGTGGTCCCCTTGGCTCTGTGGCTAGCGGTGTCGGTCGGCTAGCTCTCCTACACGGTTGTGATATCGGGTTCGATTCCCGATCGAGTCGAGGATCTTTTCGAGCTGGAAATTTTCTCGACTGAGCACTGGGGCACGGTGTATCGTTGTACTTATCCTACACATGCAAAAGGTGCCAAAAACAATATCGATAACGAATTCTTTCAACTAAAATCGAGTTGATCGAGACCGCTATTAGCCCCCAGGCTAAGCGTACGATATTGTTGCTGTTACACACACACACACACACACACACACACACACACACACACACATGCAAATCATACCATATCATAGACACACACACATCATACCATATCATACAGACGCATACACATCATATCATATCATAGAGACACACACACATCATATCATATCATACACACACACACATCATACTATATCATCATACCATACACACATCATACCATATCATACACACACAGCAAGCAAGCGACCAATCAGAGAACGTTATTTTTATTTCAACAAGGCTTGACAATTTTCAATAGTGCAATAGTTCGTAGATTCAAGCAAAATTTTCTCTGCATTTGGGCAGATGCGTGTATAATTTTCCAATCGATTGCTGCAAGAATGAAGAAAATCGGTTGAAAACCAACCGACCTATAAGCATTTGGAAAGGGACAAATTTTGTCCCAGTTTTTCAGTTTGCATCCCTGTGTGGTATGCTAAAGTAAAACGTAGTTTTACGTCAAAAAATTGCACGCGTCACGCAAGTGGTTCGTTGGGATTTCGTCCCAGTTCTTGGGAATAAGTTTTTTTTAAATTGGTCCATGGTGCTCACTTCATGTTCGCTCTGCTTGGCTAGCAATCACGACTAAACATAAAAGTCCAGGGGATTAAGATCCGGAGAGCTGGGAGGCCATAAAGTTTCATCGAGATAATCAGTCAAATTCTCCCGGCACCACGCATGGACGATATTCGTTCTTTCCGTAGAGGTCCCGAAGTGCAGGGGCCCCCACCTTATCCAGAACTTCGGCCTTAGAGCACGCGTTGATTGTGCGGCTGTTGCTAGACAAGAAGTTTCTCATCAGACTTACGTACTGCGAGCAATAATACTGCGACGTCGCAGTACTCTTTCATCGTGTGCGGTAAATAAACAACAAATGTCAGCAAGTCGACACAATGTGCGTCGGTTAGCCTTTATATAAGGCTAAAGCTGACACCAATACCATGCACACGGTGCGCACTTGCACAACGATGAAAGGTTGTATTCGACTGAAACTCTGTATCGCATGGTGACATTGGGGAAAAAATTGAAATCGTGAATTCCACATTTTTTGTAATCAGGTTATCATAAACGGGCCGCATACTGGTGACAAGAATCCCAAGCGCGTAGATGGGGCCTTTCACCGGAAACCGATTGTATCCAGTCGAGATGTGGCAAAACAAACTACATTTGAGCTCGTGCAGGATGCCAAAACTCGAGCTGGATTACGTGGGTTCAAATTTCGAAAGGTCACGAACTGTAACGAGAAGCGAAATACGGTTGCAAAAAGCCGTTCTCGGAGGCTACGACGATAAGCTCACTATACCACAATGTTGCGTACTGGACGACAAGACTTATGTTGAGGCGGACATCAAAAAGATTTCAAGAAACCTGTATTTTTCTGTCAAGGATAAGTTTGATGTTCCAGAGAACCTCTAAACACAGAAGATGTTCGCCTAAAAGTTCTTGGTTTGGCAAGCGATTCGTTTCTGTGGAAAGTGAAGTACCTATTTCGTTACCTCAAGCAGCAAGAGTAGACAAGTATATTTGAAAGAGTGACTCCCAAACCAGCTTCTTCCTCTACTAAAAGCTCACAACGGCTCAATGATTTTCTGGCCACATTTTATATCATGCTAATATACAAAGGACGTGCTGGAGTGGTATAAGGCGAATTATATCTATTTCGTGCCGAAAGTTTTCAAGCCCCAAATACAACGGAGCTTTACCCAATCGAGAAATATTGGGCTGTTATGAAGAAGCATTTAGGTGGACTCCAAGGTCATGCAAAACCTTAAGGCCCTGATTAAAGCGAGCATTTGAATGTTAAGGTAAAACTAATTTAAATGGTGTTTTCTTATTGCAACTTGAAATTTGGATAACAATCGGGTATAAACATGAAATTACCTGTGTGTACAAATTTCAAATTTACCGGTTGCTCATCCGAGGGACTTCGTAACGATGATGCCGCACCTCTGCACACATGCCATATAGCTCTTTCAAGACTATGTTAAACAGCAAGCTCGACAGCCTGTCGTCTTGCTTCAGAATATCCAACGTCACAAACGCGTCCGAAAATTCGTCCGCTTTTTTGACGCAATCAAGAATCTCTTGATCAGTTGCGTTGAAAACCATATTTAAGCATAATCTGTTACAACTCGTTGCATTTCACTAAATCGTACACCTCATTGAAGTCTACAAAAAAAAAAAAACAGATAATTTGTCTGAAAGTTGTATTCTCGAAATCTGTTGAGGATCTGTCTCAAGGTGAACGTCCGATCCGTTGTAGATTGTCTTACTCAAAAATTGCACAGATGTTCGCCAAAAAAAGTTTTTTAAACGGTTTCAGCCTACGAAACAGGATACGAGAAAAAATGTTGCCACTGTTGAGTCTGTGTCCCTTTTTATGTATTGTAGGATGAAAGTTAAAATATTGGAAAATAATAAGTGATTCCTCTTTTATACCCTCAGGAAGTAAATTTAAAAACATTTCTAAAAGCCATGTGAGAGTAGTGTAACCAACAGTTTGGTAACAATTTTACCTGGTAAACCTTTATTTACCTCTAGAAATTGTGCCACTCTGGGCAGCAATAATTTCGATATTAATCAAACGAAACACAAAAACCATTCACTACTCGCGAAACAGTTCACCAGCAGGAAGCATCCGGTTTTGCGAATTCCGACGTCCACAACTAACCAACGAACATTATTATTATTATTATTATTATCGTAGTTCAATTGAAGTCAATTGTTTCCACAGCTTGAGTGTGGCGCGCTCATTGCTAACTAGCAAATACTTTCCAGCGGTGCAATAATTTCGGCGCCGGCAGTAATAATTGCGCCAAAATCTAAAATCCAGAAGCGGTGCACTTGTCGGAGTTAAAACAAATCGACTGCAGCTGGCTTGGAACGCTGACCTGCCCCCGATCCCGAAGCATTTAAGTGCATTCGGCGCACCACTAGTACATTTGTTTGATTTTGCTAGTGCCGAAAGTGTACGCCCAAAACTCTCGACACAACCCGCAGGACAAACTATCTACCAGTCCAGCCGATCGAACCGTACAAAAGGACTGCATATGCTTGGGTATCTGTAGATTGTGTTCATGAGCCCGTGGACGGACCAATTTTCAACTGCCTCTTGTGAGGGCGTATGTCCATGCCAGTGTGGGTATGAAATGTGATTCCCCGGTTTGGCCTGTGACTGGTCTGGGGTTGGTTTCGGGGTGAACGGATTGGGATCTCGATAATGTAAATTTAAATATTCATGCATCGTTTCAAAGGCCAAAGGCCCAACCGTTGGCCTATCGATATCCTGCATCGCAACCTGGAGAGAACTGAATCAGTGTGTGTGTGTTTGTATATGTGTTAGTGCTTATGCTGCAACCAAAATCACACGCGGTTTGGGTTTATCTTTTATCAGATGGTGAATAAATTATTGGATTACCGACAGACATTTCAATATATCGGAATGAAATGATGACTATTCATCGAGTTCGAGCTGCGTTGGCCCGACAACCGAATCGGCTGGCTATGTGTGGATCGAATACTAAATCTAACACGTAATCTTCGTAGCTGCCGTAGATGAGAAGATGGGGGAGATTTTCCAATAATAATTTCTCCACCAAGATCGCTAAGTCGTTCGTTTGATGTCGAACCGAAAGGTGAGATTCATTTGAAAGAATCAGAAATCAGCACAAAACGACTGAAAGTGATACAGCTCTCTGCCTGGCAGGAGCATTTTCTTGGCACGGTTGCGAAATATGATATCTATTTGAAAAGCTACACGCTCGTGAAGCTCGGCACGGATTATAAACTCAATCAAATTTTGATTCCTAAACCTTTGATGCGCTTTCCACTGGGTAAGGTATTGGTAACCAGAAGCAGCAATCTGCAATAAAGGAGATGAGACCGCTTTAACGAACCTTGCCAGCTGAACTGAACTGAAATTGGGAACACAATGATGTGACATGTAGCAATTTGGAAACTGAAGTATTATTCAGTCCGACGTGGCGGTAATCGCTTGTTGGAACTAACTAACTTAACAGCCAGTGGATTGGTGTATCAATCGCTTTTGAGCGACTGTTTTGACATTGTTGACACTTTTTTGTTTACGCTAAAAACGTCCCCACCCTCCGTAATTTCATTTATCCATATCTTATTGAACTTTGCCTTGATATTCTACAGTCCACACTATACAAAATTCTAATTAAGCTCTAAATCATTAACACTATTCTAATCCCTGTTTATCGCTTATCTCTTTGCAGGTGAGTTGTCATTGTCATTGCGTAAGCTGTTGAAGCCAATCCTGAAAATGGAGTGCTAAGGTCATGCGGAGGCCTGACTTCGAAGCCTAACTCTTGATGGAGTAATAATTTCGATAAGGCAACGCGACGATCAAATAAAACATCAAAGCTCATATATCTTTTTGTTCCGTTCTACTGAATAATTCAAATTCGATGTCGACACTCAGCAATTTATCCTAGTTTCATTCCGTCCCCTGCCAGGCGATATTTAGAAGTTTATGACGCCATCCCGTATCCACGATTAACAAATTCGATTCAATCAATGAACCATAATCTGGCATGTGCATCCCCAGACAAACAAGAAGCTAATAAAACTTTATTACTGTTTCATTTAGTATGCCAATAAATTGCCAGCAAAACACAAGAGCCCCCCACTCTCTCGCTGGGAGTGGTATCCAAATTACAAATATTAGACTCGTAAATACCACCATAGGGCAATTTGAAAACGAATCCTATTTGCTTTGCAAACTGGCTGTCCAAATTCGAACCTATTTACGACCATTCCCAGCATATCAAATCGCAATAACTGCAAACGCCAGCGAATTATGCTCCGCATCGATAACAGCACCGGCCGTCGTTCGTCGCAACTCATCGGCGTTCTTTCCGCGTCCACCGGTGTTCCATATCGAGGCCTAGAGCAAGAACACTGCTGCTTCTGCTCGTCCCATATTTATCATTTCCACTTGTGTACATGTTTGATTGAAAATTTATGACACGAACCCGGGGCGGGTTTTGCTGCCCGTTGGCTGCTGCCGAACGTCGCCCTGAAACGACTGTCAAAACGACGGTGTCGTCGTCGTCGTCGTCGTCGTCGTCGCCGTCGTTGAGGGGAAGGTAGCTCGCGCTCAGACACATTAAGGACTACATATACATACCACCGTTCGAGCAGAGGGAGGATTCTGGTGGGCCGGAAATGCCGAAGACAACGACAACAAGTTATTTCGCCGACATCAGCCTTTATTATATGGCACTGCCGGTGCCATCCGCCCACACACACAAACTCCCATCCCTCAAACAAGCAGAGAAGATGAAAAAGAAGAACAGCAACAAAAAAACAACAAGTTTCTCCGATGTTGATCATGTTATTGCTTCTGTTGTTGTAATCGTTATCGTACGTATCGACATGAGTTTGCTTCAAGATGTTACCTTGTCGTATCGTTAAATCAAATCCGGGAAGTCGCGGCAACTGTGGGTTCGCTCCAGGAAGGAGGAGGTTGACTGGTTGAAAAACGGGCGAATGAAAGAGAGAGTGAGAGAAAAAAAAAGAATTTCACCATGTGGACATTTTTTTTTGTTGTTTCGTGGAAAAATTGACCTGATGTTTGCCTGCCTAGTACAGTAGTAGGTATCCATAGCGTTAGCCTATTGTCTTGTGATCGACATTTTTTTTTTTTGTTGTTTCGTGGAAAAATTGACCTGATGTTTGCCTGCCTAGTACAGTAGTAGGTATCCATAGCGTTAGCCTATTGTCTTGTGATCGAGAATGATGGACGCACGGGCGGACAAAATGAACAATTAAATTTCGTTTTTGCCGCACTTTACAATCGTTAAGCGTTTTTTTTTTTTGAGAGCCGTTATTGGTGTCTGTATTTTTTCTCTCGTTAAACAGCAAGCAGAAACAAGAAATTGTTTGATTTTATAAGGGGGTTGAGGTTGCTGACAGCTTTGGTTCTCTGTTTAGTTAAAAAAATGTAATAAATTTTGATCTCCCGGCATATGTTTTGTTGTTGTCACCACTGGCGTGAGTGGTTTATGATTAGAGTGTTTTGCTTTTGATTATTTGGGTCGCCATATTGTACACCAACTATATAGTAAAAATTATATACATCACAACTTTTTAGGTTGTAAGGGGATCACGTTATTCTTTGTAATGTTTCATCACTTATTCGTAGGCTGACCAGAAGTACCATTTTAAACGGAACATTACCATTGTTTCTCAAGAGTTTTAACCCTTTTTCTTAGCAAAGTTTTGCATTAAAATTTTTCGAAATGAAAAATTAGTTTCTGACATATGGCTGGAGAGAACATTCTCTATTGAGGATTGACGAGAATTCGCTTTTGAACACACTGTAGAGTGTTCATTGAACGCTAAGTATTGTACATAACAGGGCGATTTCATCAAAGCAATGAATAATTATTGACATGCTTTGCTGCCGGTAACCGCAAGTCAGTCCCATTTGTAATTTTGTCAATTTTGAGTTAGCATCGTATTTTGGCCAAACTTTGAGTATATTTCCAGATGTACCGATAAAATATAGTGGTTTGTTCAACAAAAGTGAAAATCAATACCAAGTCGAATTGTCACATTAGGCAAAGTAACCGCAAGTCAGTTCCAGAAGAAAAATAACCGAAAGTCAGTCCCGATTTACAAAAAAAAAAACATGCATAATACAACAGTAAAATGAATGGGGAGTGAAAAAGTGTTCGATACGACCGTTTAGATGAAAATAAGTTATCTAGTAATCAATTATTGGGATTAGTTTTTAGTTTGAATTGGTGATGAATTTATGTGGAGCAATTTTCTGCTCATACGAATCCAAGTCCTTGGTTCGCTTCTTCGTGGATCTATCCGCAGAATCTTGAGTATCGTAAAAACTTCCATCAGAATCCAGGGAATCGTTCCAAGAAATGTCCAAAGGTGATGTTCGAACCTCAAATGGAGTTGGATCATCTTGACATTTGTTGTCGGATGAACCAACTGCAGTACCGGCTTCAGTTTCTTTATCCGAGTCCTCATCGGATTAGCTTTCATCGGTTTCGTACATCATGAGATATTCCAACGTCGACATTTTTTAAAAGGTTCTCATGGACATACACTTCCTAACAGCGAAGGATTGACAGTTTTCCACGGCAACGAATAACAACACGTCAACACGCACTATAGTTTCAACATGGCAATGTGACTGACTTGCGGTTACTTTTCTCTTCGGTGTAGAATGTAACGGCAAGTCAGTCACACTCAAGGTTTTTATCATAAATTCAATTATATCAATGGTTTTTGCAACGTAATTAGTGCGGGCTAGTATGCAAACTATATTTTAGCATGAATATTGTCAAAATAATTCATCTTAAATAAGCGATAACTGAGCGTAAATGAAATATCTTTCGAAGCTGTTTTCTCGTTTTAATATTTTTACAGATGGGACTGACTTGCTGTTACCGGCAGTTTGGTTAGTAAAAATTTTTAATCGAAATTTAGCTTGTTACGCTTTAATTGGCTGCCCTCCCATTTCTCAAACACTTTTGACTACCTTGAATGTGTAAAGAACCTGTATGTCGAGTTTGGTGATTATCGGTCAAGGCGTTTCAGAGATATGCTGCCGGAGCCCGGATAACTGTCCCATAATGAAAAACAACATGTTGAGAAAACAGCGGTTTAAAATAACCCGTGAATTTTCGAATTTCCAGCAATTACATCCAGAAGCAATGACCATAACATTTTCATGGCACCAAAAGTTTATCGTTGAGAACAAAAAACCGTGGATGGAATTGGTTTTACGTTATATAACTTGAAAAAAAGACAAAATAGGACAAAATATGCGGGTACATTTCAAAAGTACTCGCATATTTTGTCCAATCACATATAAATTCAACCAGCAACCGGCAGTATCATTGGCAACGTAGATTGTACTACAGAAAAACAACATTAGTCTGAGTAATTAAGTGACATACTCCTATATGCCTAAAATAATCCGATATACACTAATCTGGAGCAAAATTATATGTTTGCAGTTTGTACCACTTTGCAGTGGGACTGTATTGCGGGTATTTTCAATATGGGACAAAAACAACTTGGTATTTTTTTCATGTTTTTCCATACAGAAGTATCAATTTTGATTTTTGCCTTTCTCTTAGAAAGGTATAGCAATCACTGGAAAAACCATAAGTATAAAAGTGCTCCAAAGGGTCGAATCTCGTATATCAATCGACTTAGTTTGACGAGCTGAGCATTTTATGTATGTGTGTGTGTGTGCGTATGTGTGTGTGTGTGTGTGTATGTTAGGGTGGGGAAAAATGATCGATTTTCCAGAACCAAGTTTTTTTGATTCCTTTTGGGATCCCAAACAACCCTAAACTTACCTGAAGTCGATTGGTCTTATCTCCGCTTGGCGCATTACATTTCAAATTTGTATGAAAATTTATATGGAAAAACCTACTTTTTTGAATTTACCTTTCTAGAGAGCTCAATAATGCTCTAATAATGCATTACATTATGTTAAAGTATAGTATTTTAGATGCCTAACAACTTTGTAGAAGACACGAAAGAGCTAGGATGTCCCTAAGAAGAGCTATTGCTGTTCAAAGTAGAGTATGTCGATTTAAATGCAGAAAATCTTCTTTTCTGCCAACATTACCAATGTACCGGCGTCAGTAGGATTCCCATCAGAAGTAACCTGTCGTAACGAGTTTATACACTCAGCTAGATCAAGTAAACAAATTTAGGTCAATATTCTAGGCGTAAATAGAATCTACAACGTGTTTCAGAGGTAACTTCTGGTGGAAATCTGACTGACGCCGGTACGCTGGCAGTGTTGGCAGAAAAAATGGTTTGCAACATAAATTTCGACATACTCAACTTTGAACTGCTCTAGTATTTTTTTGGCTCACTGTAGCTCTTTAGTGTCTTCGGCCAAGTTGTTAGGCATCAAAAATCTACCGTTTGAAGTCATGAAACCTAAAGGTTGAGCCATTTTGAGCTCTTTAGAATGAAAAATGCAAAAAAGTTGTTTTTTTCGTACAAATCTCCATATAAATTTAAGATGCAATGCGCCAAACGGAGAACCAATCGACTTGCAATAAATTCAGGATTGTTTGGGGTCCCAAACAGAACAAAAAAAACTTGGTTCTGGCTTTGTGCTATCAAATTTCGTTTTTTCCATATAACGATTCCCCACTCTAGTGTATGTGTGTGTGTGTAACGCTCTCCCAATCTCACTCGATTTTCTCAGAGATGGCTGGACCGATCTTCATGAAATTAATTGCAAATGAGAGGTCTAGTTGCCCCATAAGACCCTATTGAATTTCATTGCAATCGGATTTTTAGTTTAGAGGTTATGTTTAAAGATGTGAAAATCACGAAACATCATTATCTCAAAAACTACTTAACCGATTTTAACAAAATTGGTTTTAAATTAACAAGCTACTTAAAAAACACTTAAGTTTCATGAGTTTCATGAAGATTGAACGTGTGGTTCAGAAGTTATTCAAAGAAACGTGTTCTGGAGAGTGTTTAATCTCACTCATGTTTCTCAGAGATGGCTGAACCGATTTCCACAAAATCAGTGTCATTTGAAAGGTCTAATTACCTCATAAGACTCTATTGATTTATTTTCAATTGGACTATTACTCTGTCTGTTATGTTTAAAAATGTGAAATCCAGCTATGAAAAGAAACATATTCCGAAGACTACTTAAACTCACTCACTTTTCTCAGAGATTTTCCTCGAAATTAGTGTCAAATGAAAGGTCTAGCAGCCCCATAACACCCTATTGAATTACAATGTAATCAGTCTGTTACTTTGTCTGCAATGTATCAAAATATGAAAATCACGAAACTTCATTATCTCATAAAGTACACAACCGATTTGAACAATATTGGTATCAAACGAACGGGCTAGTTAAAGGTTAATTGATGAGTTTTATAGCGATTAAACACGTGGTTCAAAAATTGTGAAAAGAAACATGTTCCGGTGACTTTTCAAATTCACTCGTTTTCCCAAAAATGGCTGGACTAAATTCAACAATCTCTGTTGTCAAATGAAAAGTTTGGCTTTCCTATAGGTTCCCATTTTATTTGACTAAAATCGTATTTTTATTCCAACCGTTATGTATTAAATTATAAAAACAACGAAAGTCTATTATCTCAAAGATCACACGACTTATTTGAACATATCTAGTGTCTTAAAATGACACTACGGGTTGTCTCTCAAACTCACAAGTAAGAAATTCCATAGCAATTCGATAGGTGGTTCAAAAGTTATGAGAAGAAACGAAATTCAAAGACTTCGCAAAACTGTAACTACTTTGATCAAAACATATGGCCTCAACAATATTTAAATTTGGTATTGTGCTATTCGTACGTTGCTCGTGAATGAAGTGTACGAAATTCAAAGTCATTTTTTTTTATTTCGCTTTTTCTTCAGCACGAATATTTTACTCCTAATCAATAATTTGTTTAACTTTGTGCCTTTCTCCTAGAAAGGTATAGCAATCACTTGCAAAACCGAAGATATGAAAGTGCTCCCAAGGGCCGAATGGCATATATCACTCGACTCAGTTCGACGAGCTGAGCATTTTATGTATGTGTGTGTGTGTGTGTGTGTGAGAGAGAGAGAGAGTGTGTGTGTGCGTGTGTGTGTGTGTGTGGTTGTGTGTGTATGTGCAGATTTTTATTTTCACTCACTTTTCTCAGAGATGGCTGAACCGATTTTAATGAAATTATATGCAAATGAAAGTTCTAGTTGCCCCATAAGACCCTATTAAATTTAATTGTAATTGGATTTTTATTTTAGAGGTTATGTTTAAAAATGTAAAAGTCAGTGGTTCAAAAGTTATGAAAAGAAACGTCTTCTGAAGACTGTTTAATTTCACTCATGTTTCTCAGAGATGGCAGAACCAATTTCCACAAAATCAGTGTCATTTGAAAGGTCTAATTACCTCATAAGACCCTATTGATTTATTAACAATTGGACTATTACTCTGTCTGTTATGTTTAAAAATGTGAAATCCAGCTTTGAAAAGAAACATATTCCGAAGACTACATAAACTCACTCACTTTTCTCAGATATGGCTGAACCGATTTTCACGAAATTAGTGTCAAATGAAAGGTCTAGCTGCCTCATAACACCTTATTGAATTTCAATATAATCGGTCTGTTAATTTGTCTGTAATGTACCGAATTGTGAAAATCACGAAACTTCATTATCTCAGAAACTACACAATCAATTTGATCAATATTGTTATCAGATGAGCAGGCTAGTTAAGGGTTAACTGATGAATTATGATTGAACACGTGGTTTCAAAGTTTGGCTGCCCTATACGTTCCCATTTCATTTGATTATAATCGAACTAAGCAACCGTTAAGTATTAAATTGTTAATAAAACAACGAAATTCTACTATCTCAAAGATTACACGACTTATTTGAACATAAATAGTGTCATACGAACGAGTCATCTCTCAAGCTTACAAATAAACTTCATAACAATTTGATATAAGTTTGAATGAGAAAGGCTGGGTCTGACCGCTAGGTGGATTAATTTAGGTTTTGACTTATGATCAGCTTTTTACTCGATTTACTCCTATGTGCGCTGCTTTGAAATCAATGAACAGGTGGCGAGTCTGCCTAATCCTGGAATTTGTCCAGGAACGTCCGCATTGTAAACATCTGATCCGTCGTTGATCGGCCCTCATGAAAATCAACCAGGTATTCGATGACGAAGGACTCCTCAAACGGTCTCAGTCTATTGAACAGGATTCGCAACATTATTTTGTACGCTGAGTTCAAAAGGGTGATCCTTCTGTAGTTGGCGTGGTTTAGTCTGTCCCCTTTCTTGTAGACTGTTATTCTTTCTCCTGCCACATTCTTAGAAGAACGTGGTGGATCAATTGATGTAGCTGCTCACTATCGTGTTTGAAAAGTTCGACCGGGATCTCGTCTTTCCCAGCAGCTTTACTATTCTTCAGCTCTCTCAGAGCCTTCTTAACCTCATTCAGTGTTGGCGGTTCCACAGCTTTACCGTCGTCATCTACGTTTATCCTGCTTCTCGATACGCCTTTATTATCACCGTTCAACAAATTTTGGAAGTGCTAGGGTAGGGAACATATTCTAAGCAGCTTTAGGAACCGCCTGTGTATTCAGACGAAATACTCGAAATGCGTTGGGTGAAACTCAAACAGTAGTATATCAATCTGTTCACTTTCGTTTTCTCTGTCAGAACTTGTTTTCAGATTGTAAAACTAAGTTAGCAAACTTTAACAATCATCAATCAAAGTTACCAATCGAGGGACACTATTCCAATCACCCCGAACCTATTTTAAGCAGTTTCCATATGTTTGCAGGCGTTTTTTTTCAGCACCCGAAGTGGCTCCTGAATGGCTGCAATATAGGTCGATTTGTTTCAGTTGCAATTGTTCACAGATTTCTTTGTTTTTAACGGTACTTCTTATATTCGTAAGACAGCTAGACAATCAAAGTTTTCGTTTCCATCATTGAAATTGTTGATATTGATCAAAATGCAGGAGTTTGAGGCCTGTTTTCTTCGACTGATTAAAATAGGCGCTGCTGCTTAAGCCGTTCCCGACCCTACTTCCACCTGGCTGCCACCATTGTTTTTCTGTCAGCAAATTCCCCTCTCGGTCATTGCACATGGCGGGCCGGTGACAGTAAAGCCTGTATCAGACTAACCGTTGCAGCGGTCAACCGCTACCGTTCCGTTCTTTTTCGACCAATCAGAACACAGCGGTCGACCGTCGCTTGTTGTTGTTGCAAAAAATAGAATCTTTTCTATTTTTGCCGTCGACCGTTCCCAACGGTTGCCGGCTGCTGTCATCGACATGGCGAAGGCAAGCGATTCTCTTCACACCTACACAAGATCACATATAGAGACTTGACAAATGAAAATGTGTGCTTCTCTTTTTGGCACACATGACAGCCAGTCAAAACATTGATAGCACCGGCAACGCTAGTTGGCGATGCCAATTTTCGACCAACGAACACTGGCAAAAATGAATCCAAATTCCCACTAATTAAAAGCCGCTTGGCTGGATACCTTAAATATAGCATTTCTTATGTAAAAATGGCCAATAAATCGATAGGTGATATTTTCAATCTGTGCAGGGCACGGGAGAGGCAAAGTAGAGAGGAAAGAACAAAGTAGAGAGGTGTCGAATCATCAAAGAAACGTTTCTTGTACTCTAAAATCCCCACATTCCAAATTTGGTTTCATTTAATTGATTAGTTCTTGAGTTATGCAGAAATTTATGTTTCATTTGTATGGAAACCCCTCCCATCCAGAGGTGGGACGGGTGTCGTACTACCTTAAAAATATTTCCTGCTTCTGAAAACTTCAACTTGCTCAATTTGGTTCCGTTTGCTTGATTGTTTCTCGAAGTATGCAGGAATTCGTGTTTCATTTGTGTAACCGAACCACCATAGAAATATTTAATGCTACCGATAACATTGCCGTGTCAAATTTGGCTGCATTTGCTCAATTAGGCAGCCAGGCATGGGGAAAACACAACACTCAAAAGCGCTGGTGGCCCATCTGCTAACAAACACACCAGCCATTCGTTAACACGCGAACCGAGGGTTTTTGACTTCGGCACATGAGGCTTGCAGTTTTGGGGAGCAAGCATTACTCGTCACGAAAAGATCGTAATAGTATAATAATGGATAGCTTGATGGTAGCTATCGCATACAACCACCTGCAATTTTTTTTTTCATATCTACTTTTGGTAAAATGCAGCATTTGAGAAAACACGTGTAAGCAAGTGGGCTCATGAGGGCTCACGAAGTCGAGAACACTCGGGCCTGTGTTTGCCGAATCGTCCGAAGAGCTGTTTTGATTAGAACACTGTAAAAAATGCATGCAGGCACTGTGACATGGTTTACATTGGACAAACTAAACGTAACCTAGGGATACGTTTCAAAGAACATTTCGCAGAAGTGACAAAAGCAAGTAAAGTTTCAAAAAATGCCCCATCACACCTTTTCAAATCAAAAGTGGCTGAACATATGTTAAACGAGGAACATCCACTAACTTCGGATAACATTCACCTCCTCCGCCCCGTTAATAATTTATGGAAATTAGACGTATCTGAAAGTTTAGAAATTTATAAACAACACTCATGCACACTTCTCGACAAAGACGCAGGTAATCACCCCTCATGGCTATTCAATCTGCTCCCCAAAAACCCCAGACATGGTACGGTAAACTATCGACCGCATAATCCCCTACCTAACTCCATTTAAGAGTGCTAAATTTCCATTTTTACCTACTACAAATAAAAAACAGGATTTACGCTTTGCTCTTTACCAGTCCACATAAGCACTGAGGAAGACTGTAAGTCACAGTCGAAATATATATTTGCGGACTGAATTTCAATATTTATTTCCAAAAAATTTAGTAGAGTATAACGGAAACCGATAACTATTCCTTTGATTTCTCAATCACTCTGCTAAGACGCTCGGTATAGATTTTCTAAATTAGAACACTGTAGGTTTTTCGTTTTGTATAAGCATTGAGGGCAAAGAAAATACCCTCCGTGGCATCGCTCAAAACACACATGCGGTGGTGTGGTGGGTTTGGACATGCCTGATGGCAGCTATTCCTTCGAGAGGCGAGTGGTCTCAAACCAGCATCATAACCTTCCTTGACCTCAGAAATCCTAACATGCTTAATTTCACGCCGATCCGCTTATCCGTTCTTAAGTTAAATCGTGATTGGCGGAATCCAACTATTTTTTATAATATAGATGAAATATGCAAAGTTACTTAGTTTAGCAGACGTACGCCTCAGTCGAGTTGGCGCGAAATACTTCACAAATATCTTCTCAAATATCAATATGCAACACGCAATAACGAGTGCGGCACCTTCTACAATCCGCTTTCATCCGACGCAGAATAGTTTTGTCTCCCAGCCGCACAGGTACAATATGCAATACGCAATAGTTTAATAAAATTTTACGTAGCCAAGAGTGCTGCACCTTCTACCACTCGCTTCCATTCGACGCCAAAAGAAGAAATCGTTTGTTGTTCCAACCCGCACGACGATACGGATTATATTATTTAAATGAAATTCAATTTTTGGCCAATATTAAATGAAATTCAATTTTTGTACATTCATATTACCTGTGAATTAAACAGTCTTGGCGTCTTATGAAACCGGGGAGAAGACTAAACTTTAAAAGAGATGGAGCCACTCCCAACATGTGTCTTAAATAAACAACAAGAACAGAAAGCGAGCTCGCGATTGGTTAATCGCTGCTTTTCCAATTATTTTTTTCTTCTTCGAATGTTCGTATCCTGTTATTATTATTCTTTGTGTATGGCAGTCGAAACCAATTTCCAACGTCGGGGATGTAGCTCAAACGGCAGAGTGTTCGAGCTAATTGACGTTCTGAGATTTTTTTTTATCGAATAACCACATTTAATCAGGCTTCATCAGGGGTGTTTTAATCAAATTGCAACTGTGGTCAGAATCCGCTACAGATAGGTAATTTAATAGTACTGTTCAAAACCAGCAGTGTATATATTCGTTCGTTTCAGGGAATTCATTACGCTTCATTCAGAATGTTGTAAAGCCTTAAAGAAATTAGTTATTTGGACTGTATAGCAGTATTTCAAACTCCATTGTCATGTCTTTCTCCTGTCAGCATGAATAGAATTTTGTTATCCCCCAGTCGCACAGCTGAGATATACAACATAAAACAATATCGCACGCTTAGCCTTGGGGCTAATAGCGGTCTCGACCAACTAGATTATAGTTGAGAGAATTCGTTATCGATATTGTTTTTGGCACATTTTGCATGTGTAGGATAAGTACAACGATACACCGTGCCCCAGTGCTGAATCGAGAAAATTTCCAGCTCGAAAAGTTCCTTGACTCGATCGGGAATCGAACCCGATATCACAACCGTGTGGGAGAGTTAGCCGACCGACATCGCTAACCACAGAGCCACGGGGACCACAATATATAACATACAACAACGTAATAAACTGTTGCGTGGCTGAGAGTTCTATTAGCCCAATCCCACTGGTTACTATTACGGAAAGAAGATTACACTGGTCGACAAAAAGAGAAAGAGTGCATTCCATAAGCTCAAACCGGAAAAATGAAAGATCATAGCTATTCAACCTTTCCCCCCGCAAGTTGACGCATTTTAATAATGGCTAGCGGCACCACAGCTAGCCATTATTAAAATGCGTCAACTTGCGTGAGAGTTCGCAAAGTAATTGCTCACCAGGTTTGTCGCTTCAACGTTATGTTTAAGAGCACACTTATTTACGTCCCTGACAAAAAGTTAGTGGCTAGGGACACCAAGATTCACAGGAATGGTTGAATAACTATAATCTTTCATTTTTTTCGGTTTGAGCTTTTGGAGTGCACCTGTGTTGACCAGTGTATTTTCAGTGAAACCGTGCAACATGCAACATACAATATGTTTGTGTCTCGCGAAACTGCGTTAATGACATAACTTGTAAAAAAGGCGGTGCCTTTTATAATATGGTTTCGAAATAATATTCACGAACAACAAGCTAGTTAGTGATTGTTTAGCCGTTGCTTTATTGATTCAGTTTAAGTTCTTTTTTCCCTGGTTTGCGATTTGAAAGATAATCTTATCATCACATCGAAAGCTCGAGGGAGGCTTCACCCGATGATAAAGACTATTGATGATGAGTGAATGTAACAATGCATGCATGATGCATAAACTAACCACAAGTTTTGAACAACCTTCATCTGTCTTTCGAACAAGCCATTGGCTTTAAATTTGGTTTTTTTTTTATTACATATAGTAAACTTTTCACAACTTTTGATTTTTTTTTTTTTTTTTTAAGGGGGGATTTGTTAGTAGCTTAAGTATTTATAATAAATATTAGTAAATAATGAGTATGTGTGTCCAATCACAAATGGTGACTTCTCAACACTGTTAGAAATTTGTAATTTTAATTGTTAGGATTTGTTTGCTCTCGCAATTAGGACTTATCATTCGTAGGGATTTAAACCTACTTGTCAGAAAAGGGGAAGTAAACTTACAACTTACTTAATTGCTAACTTATTGGCTATAAAGAGAGCTTATCGTAGCAATTGAGGATTGCAACGATTTTTGTCGAAAATTGTTAATAATTTTATTTGACATAGCTTCGAATGGTTCAACACCAGTAAGTCTATGTAATTCGAGTGTACCAAACCAAGGAGGACGCTTCAAAATCATTTTCAGAATTTTATTCTGAATCCTTTGGAGCGTTTTCTTCCTTGTTGAACAGCAACTTGACCAGATCGGTACAGCATAAAGCATTGCTGGTCTAAAAATTTGTTTGTAAGTCAAAAGTTTGTTCTTTAAACAAAGTTTAGAATTCCTGTTAATGAGAGGATATAAACATCTCGTATATTTGATGCACTTGGCTTGTATACTCTCAATGTGCTCTTTGAAAATAAGTTTTTTATCATAAATTAGTCCCAAGTACTTAACCTTGTCGGACCAACTTAAAATAACCCCATTCATCTTGACAACGTGATTATTGTTTGGCTTGAGGAAAGAAGCCCTAGGCTTATGCGGAAAAATTATCATTTGAGTTTTAGAAGCATTGGGAGAGATTTTCCACTTTTGCAAGTAGGAAGAAAAAATATCTAAACTTTTCTGCAATCGACTGCATATGACACGAAGACTTTTTCCTTTTACGGAAATGCTTGTGTCATCGCAGAACAATGACTTTGTGCATCCTGGAGGCAAATCAGGAAGATCTGAAGTGAATATGTTGTACAGGACTGGACCCAAGACTGAACCTTGAGGTACACCTGCTCTGACAGGAAATCTATCAGATTTTGAATTCTGATAGACAACCTGCAGAGTTCGATCAGTAAGATAATTTTTTAAAATTTTGATTAGGAAAATTGGAAAATTTAAAGTTTGCAATTTCGCAATCAAACCTTTATGCCAAACACTTTCGAATGCTTTTTCTATGTCTAAAAAAGCAGCTCCAGTGGAATAACCTTCAGATTTGTTAGCTCGTATCATATTAGTAACTCTGAGCAATTGATGAGTTGTGGAATGCCCATGGCGAAATCCAAACTGTTCATTTGCAAAAATTGAATTTTCGTTGATGTGTGACATCATTCTGTTAAGAATAATTCTCTCAAACAGTTTACTTATTGAAGAAAGCAAACTGATTGGTCGATAACTTGAAACTTCAGCTGGGTTCTTATCCGGTTTTAAAATGGGAGTAATTTTTGCATTTTTCCATAATTTGGGAAAATACGCAATTTTGAAGCAGCAATTGAAAATTTTCACTAAAAATTCCATTGTGCTCTCAGGGAGATGTTTGATTAGTATATTAAAGATTCCATCGTCATCAGGTGCTTTCATATTTTTAAAATTTTTAATAATTGATTTAATCTCATTCAAGTTAGTTTCAATTATTTCTGCAGGTAAAAAATTCTGGGAAGAAATTAAATCAAATTGACGTGTGACTTCATTTTCAATTGGACTCACAAAATTCAAATTTGAGTTATGAACACTCTCAAACTGCTGAGCAAGTCTTTGAGCCTTTTGTTCATTAGATACAAGAAAACGTTCACCATCTTTTAAAACTGGAATAGGCTTTGAAGGTTTCTTAAGAATCTTCGACAGCTTCCAAAATGGTTTTGAATATGGTTTCAATTTTTCAACTTTAGTCTCAAAATTTTGATTTCTCAGAAGAGTAAATCTATGTTTAATCTCTTTCTGTAAATCTTTATAAATAGTTTTGAAAACAGGGTCACGAGAACGTTGATATTGACGTCTGCGGACATTTTTCAAACGAATTAGAAGTTGAAGATTTTCGTCAATTATTGATGAATCAAATTTCACTTGAGCCTTTGGAACAGAATAATTCCTGGCATCGACAATTGCACATTTTAATGCTTCCAAAGCGGAATCAATATTCACTTCGTTTTGCAAATCAAGCTCATTATTGAAATTTCTCTCAATATGAGTTTTGTATCTTTCCCAATTAGCCTTGTTATAATTAAAAACAGAGCTCATAGGGTTTAAAACTGATTCATGTGATAAAGAAAAAGTTATTGGAAGAAGGTCAGAATCAGAGTCAGCATGTGTGATCAAATCACTACATACATGACTTTGATCTGTTAGCACCAAATCAATTGTTGAAGGGTTTCTTACAGAAGAAAAGCATGTAGAACTATTCGGAGACAAAATAGAATAGTATCCTGAAGAACAATCATTGAATAAAATTTTGCCATTGGAATTACTTTGAGAATTATTCCATGAACGATGTTTAGCGTTAAAATCGCCGATTATGAAAAATTTCGAACGATTTCTGGTGAGTTTTTGTAAATCACCTTTAAAATAATTTTTGTGCTCGCGTGTGCATTGAAATGGTAAATATGCTGCGGCAATGAATAAAATCCCAAGTTCAGTTTGAACTTCAATTCCCAAAGTTTCAATAACTTTCGTCTCAAGATGGGGAAGAGCACGATGTTTGATTCGGCGATGAATAACAATTGCAACTCCACCGCCGGAACCCTGAATCCTATCATATCTATGAACCACGTAATTGGGATCATATTTTAATTTTATGTTAGGTTTCAAAAATGTTTCAGTAATAATTGCAATATGCACATTATTTACTGTTAAAAAATTAAAAAGCTCATTCTCATTGGCCTTCAATGAGCGAGCATTCCAATTTAATATTTTAATTGTTTTATTTAAAATCATTGCTAAATTTTAAATTAGAAACAATTTAAATAGTAAAATTTGTGCCTATTTGAATGGCTTCAAACATTGATTTTGCCTGCAACATGGCGTTCATAAGATCGAATTTAAATTTCGTTTATTGGCAGTAATATAGTATGGTTAGTTCTATTTCAAAAGAGAAGCACCATCCGAAAAAACTCATATTGGAAGAAATTTCAGTCACTATCGGCTGTTTTCCAGACACTGGAAGTCACTTTCTTGGATTTCAAAATGGCGCTCGGTGTTGATTTCCGGTCTTTGGGCATCATCCCAGTTTCGGTAATACTCATTTTGAGAGGTATTTCGGATAGCATTTTAAGTTGTCTTTCTCAAGTCAGAAGTCGCCATCCTTATTTCAGAATGTCCACCGCGAGCGGCATAGTCCCGGTTTTGAAAATACGCATATTAAAATTGTGCTTGGCGTCATGGAATTCATATCAATATACAAGATTTTTTCAATTTTCCGTTGTTCTTAGAGATCTTGAAAAACATGCAAGCAATTCGCAGAATGCGTTGCAGAAAGACAACATTAATCACCTGTGAGGAAAGTGTTTGTTCATACCGCACGATTTAAAGCTGCAGAGTTGACTTGCAACAGTCACGTAGAAGTTTGTTGACTTTGGTACTGTGAGTGAACGCATCACTAGCAGTAGACTGTTGCAAAGTGAATCTTTCCAAGGAAACAAGAACTGCAACGTAAGCAGACATAAGTTTAAAAATCTTACATTAAGCTACCAGAGTATATCGTTACCACTTGGATTAACGGAGAATTGTCCTATTTTTTCCGGTACTAAAACTCTTTTACTAATGGTAATTTCTCGAATTAAACCGACAAGACTCACGATGTTTGTGGTGTTTTGAGAAACCATCAGAGATTACTACAGCCAATGCAAAAGGAAATACCACACGTCCAATGGCGGAAGAATTTTCCTCGCCAGTTTCGCAAATATACAGCCGTGCGTCTTACGGAGTGGAACCGTAAGCCTATAATGCGTTCTCGGAAACCATAGATGGCTGCAGAGTACGCTATTTTCACCGAAACCGCAAGCCGTTCTTCGTCACCTGGATCCTATCATCCATAGATCGCTAGCACTGCCTGCTCTACCGAATATTTTTTTCTTTGACGATGGTGAGGACAAAGCTGTTACCGTACCACACCAGCACCGGTGAATTCTTCGTCCATGAGCGCTTGCTAGCTTGCAAGGCAAGTCCTGCGACGGAAATCCAATAAATCACTTACTAGGCGACAGTTCCGGTAGAAGAAAAATCTGATTTCATTCACAGCTTCCTAAAACCAAGAAGGTTGCTCTGTGTGGGGAAGTGTAAATGACAGCTGCTGTTTGTTTGTGTGTGTATGTGGTAAGCACCGTAATGCTTTGTTAATTCTTTTCTCTTTTTTTCCTCGTTTGCCCAAATAAAAGCCTTGTTTAATGTGACAACGCTTTCAATTTTTCCATACCCAAAAACCATGGTAAGTTTGTATGTCAATGTCATTTTCTGCATAGCGGACGTTCTTCCGTCGACAGAATCAACCACCGCCGCCAACACGTGTTCCGACTTGAATGAACATTCCTCCGAAATTGGCTGCCTGTTATGGAATGGCTGCCGAACGTCAAGAAGTGCCTTCTGCACTGGTCGAATGCAGGTCAAAAAAAATCCGGCGAACTCACATCCCCCCTCCCCACGCATACCCAATGCCAAGGAATCTAAGTGGCATTTTTCAATAAGTTTCCGATCGTCGGCTGAAGCATAATGCACATGTGGTTTGCTAGAAGCAGAGTAGCGAGGATGTTTCGGGAAGCGTGTGCTGACAAGGCATTTCTGCTTGGTAGGGTTTCGGCCATGCCAACCAACTTTTTTTTCCTGCACTCTCTACCGGCTCTTTTAGTGAAATGGCAGTTTTGGCGCTTCTGGTCAGATCGGTTTTTTCTTGGCTACGCCACTTCACTAGGAATCGAAGCTTTTTTTTTATATATATTTCATTTATTTTTTCCTCCACTACTGTATGTGTGTACTATCCGGTTCATTCCGAGATGTCAGCAGCTTTCCTGTGTCGATTGCCACAGACCGATAGGGCACGGTCAGGAAGTGATTATGATGATTTTGATATCAGCAGGAAACGATTGTGGCGGCCTGTGCGGTTCAGTATTATTGGAAACAGGGATGACGGTGTGTTCGAGAGGTAACATTTGCTGAGCAAGCAATTGAAAATTAGCAAATTATCTGCATTGGTTTGTTCCAGTCACAAGGCAAAGTCTTGGTGCTACATTCCGATTAGGAACTCAAGGACTTCGCAGCCAACTGTTGAGTGTACAGGACAATATTGGACTAGCGCTACGTGCTGACACTAACTAACGAGCCAAAACTCGAACCCACGACGACTGGCTTGTTAGACCAGCATCGTACCTCGAGACCAACTGGAAGATAAACCAGTCACATCGGAGGTGAATGTGAAATTAATGGTGGTTAAGTAAAGTAATAGACGATAGGTGTTGAAACAGACTGATATTTATTTATTTATTTATTTATTTAACACTCAACATTCATCTGACAATGATTAGTCTTAATGAATAATTACTATTTACAATTTTACTATTTTTATTGCAAAGTATACTTGTAGAGTAAGGCATTATCCTTCTTCAATCCTACAATTGGATTGAATGTAACCACATCTTAAATATTGCTTAATTATTTTGAACTCATTAACTTAAGATCCAATGATTTTTACTTTAACATTTTAATTCCTTTCTTCTAGCCAATCTATACACCTGCGCATGAACCTCTCTCGTAAATTAATATTTTTAATGTCGGCTGGGAGCTGGTTCCATAAAGTAACTTTAATTAAAATAAATTAAAAGTACAGTTATTCGGTAACATCTAAAATTCGCTGACGAAAGGCGTTGATCGGCAAATTGAAGTCGAAAAGTTGGTAGAATTCATTGAAGCGGTGGCATACGGCACGAAGAATACTTGGGCAATCGATGTGGCCAGTCAGTAACTTCGCTATAAAGACGGCCTGAGCGGTTTTCGTCGATGTTCCAATGGTTGGATGCCAAGAAGTCGGCAACGATTTTCATTCGGTGGTAAGCTCAGTGGATCCCGCCATGGGAGAAAGCGAAGCATAGCGGATGAATTTCTTCTGTACCATTTCTATTCTGTGTGCCCAATTTGCGTGGAAAGGACTCCATACTATAGAACTGGCCTCTAGAATCGATCTCACGAAGGAACAGTAAAGTGATTTGAGGCATAACGGATCACGAAATTCATTGGCAATCTTGAATATAAATCCTAACTGCCGATTAGCCTTAGCAATAATGCTGTCGTAATGAATCTTGAAGGTCAATTCACTATCCAAAATGACACCTAGATCTTTTATACATCCTACACGGAGAAGACGGTGGTTTGCTATGGTATATTCATACACGATTTGCGAACGTT
This sequence comes from Wyeomyia smithii, assembly GCF_029784165.1. Taxonomy (NCBI): domain Eukaryota; kingdom Metazoa; phylum Arthropoda; class Insecta; order Diptera; family Culicidae; genus Wyeomyia; species Wyeomyia smithii. Next base: position 244,448,170 of record NC_073696.1, read on the forward strand.
TTTTACTAAAAGAAATTGAGTTGCACTTTTCTATACTTAACGTTAAGCAGTTCGTTTCGCACCAATTCGTAAACGTATCCAAATGTTCCTCAAGCTCCATGCAATCGCGTAAACATTTTATTTCTTTGAACAGTTTGGTATCATCAGCATAAAACAGCCGACAGTTAGGAGGCAACTGTAGAGCAGCATCGTTGATGAAGATTATGAAAAGTAGCGGGCCCAAATTGCTGCCTTGTGGAACACTTGACATATTGGAAAAGCAGTCCGAGACGGCTGATCCTACTTTTACACAAACTTTACGATCAGTCAAGTATGATTTGAACCAGCTTACGGATTCTGAAGTCATACCAAGCCTTTGCATTTTATCTAGCAGTATCCCATGGTCCACTCTATCGAACGCAGCTTTCAAGTCTAAGTAAATAGCATCGGCTTGGAAGCCACAGTCCATGGTCTGTACACATCGTGAGACGAACTGCATTAAATTTGTGGTTACTGATCTTTTTGGAAAAAACCCGTGCTGCTCGGTGTCAATATAATGTTTACAGCTAGCAAACACAGCGTCGTTCACAATTATTTCAAACAGCTTGGAGCAAGCACACAAGGATGTGATCCCTCGATAGTTGGTAACGTTGCGCTTATCACCTTTTTTGTGAACAGGAAAAAGATACGAGAATTTCCAGCGGTCAGGGAATTTACATTGTTGCACAGATGAATTGAAAAGCTTAACGATTGGCGAGCAGAGGACTTCTCCACATTGCTTAAGAACCGCGGAAGGAATACCATCTGGTCCAACGATATAGGAAGCTTTAAGCTTACTAAGACCGGCGGCAACAATATCTGGCGTTATGAGCGGTAGTCTAAATGAGAAAACATCACGGGGAGCTGCATTGCTGGCATTGTTGACTTGTTCAGGAGAGGCAACAAAATCATTGAAAATCTGCTGAAACTGCTCGGCAAATAGATCACATTTCTCGCGCTTATTGTTAGCAACGCAATCACCCAGAAACATGGAAGATGGTAATCCGTGTTCCTTGCGCTTAGTATTCACAAACGACCAGAATTGTTTTGGATGTGTTCGAAGGTTATTCTGAATGCGTTTAACGTACCGATTGTATAAAAACCGGTTGTAGTTGCGATACTGGCGGCTGGCAATGTTCAACTTATTTTTGTAGAATGATGAGCGATGAGAGCAATATTGCCGAAGCGCAGCAGATCGAAAGCGATTAAGCGTACGGAGCCGTAGATTCGACCAAGCTGGTTTTCGAGGTGGTTCACAGAATGGCACTGTCTGGATAAAAACGCTATCAATTGCATTGTTGAAAGAATTCACCGCATCGTCGATACCAGAAGACCGTTCCAATTAGCGAACCTATACATTAGAGAAATGACAAGACACTCACCGTTAAGGCAACTGTCAACATCAAAACGAATAACGGCAATGCAAAATAATACAGCTCGCCCGTTTTGATGTTGACAGTTGCCTTAACGGTGAGTGTCTTGTCATTTCTCTAATGTATAGGTTCGCTAGTTCCAATAGAGCATCCCAGTCGACTTCCGAGAGCGCTGCGCAAAGTGCGGTATAGTCAGCACGACGAAAATTTAGACGCCTGCTTTCTGATGGTTTTTGAATAAAATCGTTTAAATACTGACGGTTGATATCAGGCGCAGTTTTAGTTTAAAATAGTTTATTTGACACGGCACGATAGGATATCAGGCACAACAAATTAATAATTTAGAGAAGGTAGTCGGTAATACGCCAACCGAAACTTTTCCGCGCTGTCCATCGCTAAGCTAGATTATCACTAGATTATGACGATCGGGCGATCTTGAACCTGGTGCTACTTCCACTTCTAGTTTAAAATAACTTCTAAGTTTTTAGTTTCTTCTAGTTTAAAAGTAAACAGTCAACCCTTATTTTTATGAATAATATTTAGGGTTCATTAAAAATTTGTTTTGATCGAATTTTTTTTTATTCATAGTGTATATTTTTTTGTGAAGTACTATTAGCTTTCTCAAATTCATTCTTATACAGTTTTTTGGTACAACCAATGCACACTGTTTCCAAAGCTGCAAAAACGTGGTCGAAATTATTTTGACCCAAAAAAACTAGATTTAAGAGCAAAAGTGCCTCCAGAAATGTTGATCCATTAATTATTCTCCATTTAATAGAAGTTGCAATTTTGTGATTAATCCACTGAACAGCGAGAAGCGAATTTTACTTTTTTCATTTTTGCATATAAAAATTCACTTCTTTCGGCAAAGTTGTTGCACATTTTATAAAAAACAACTTTCTCAAAGGTGCAATACTTCTATCTGCCTTTTTAAATGGACTTTTGTGGAGGTTTCAACAGATAGCCACTAAAAATCTTTTTTTAATATAACTTTTAGTGGTGATTTCCTACAATGTTTCAATGTTTTACATTGTTGTTTACTATCACAAAATACACAATTTCATCCAAGAAAGGTTATTTTTTTTCTCATATTTCATCGGTTATTGACGATTTTCATTGAAACAATGCACTAATTCACTAACAGATATTTTCAAAATCTGCAAATATCTGCAGACTAAACGTTTTCTATATTTAACCCTCTATGCCCAAGTTAATTTCTAGACACACTTTTTAAGTATTTATTGAAGCTTTTCAGAACCTCGACTGAAGTCCGCCAAATGGCGGTATTGGGCACTAGTGGGTTAAGTATAAGTAAAACGTCATTTAGTCCATATATAGGCTTTTGTCTCTCGCTGTCTCCTGTGCAGATATTTGTAAATAAATAAGTGCATTATTTTATTATTAATCTTTAATAAATAAATAAACTTGAGAGATAAAATTAAATTTTTTTAAGTAAACTTGTGTGTTTTATTGTAGTTAACAACATTGTAGAACACTGAAAATTTTTGGAAAATCACTATAAAAAGTTATATTAAAAAAATAATTTTAAGGGGCATTCTAGAGAAAATTTCACAATAGCTCATTTAAATTAGCAGATACAAGTATAGTGTCTTCGTCAAAGTTTTTTCTTACAAAATGTGCTAAAACTTTACTCATCAAAGGGGATTCTCATATGCAAAAATGATAAAAATAAAACTCATTTCTCACTTTTAGGTAGAATAATCACAAAATTCTACCTCCTACAAAATGTAAAATAATTAATAGAACAACTTTACTGAAGACACCATTACTCCAAAATCATTATTTTTTGAGTTGAGAGTAATTAGTGTAAATTAGCGCATTATTCTAGTAAAAATCGTCAACAACCAAAAATCTATGTGAGGTAAAAATAAACTTTCCTCGGAGATATTGTTTGTTTTTTTATAGCAAACAATTTTGTAGAACATTCAAAAAGTGTAAAAAATCCCTATAAAATGTTAAATAGCAAAAAAGATTTTTAATTGCAATCTATAGAAAACTCCACAAGAGTCCATTTGAATAAATAGATAGTAGTATGATGTCTTCAACAAAGTTGTTTCTTTTAAAATTTTCTACAACTTTGCTGAACAAAGTGAATTTTTATATTCCAAAATGAGAAGAGTAAAACTCGTTTCTCAATGTTGATTGGATTAATCGTGGAATTGCAACTTCTATAACATGGAGTATAATTAATGGAACAACTTTGCTGAAGACGTTACGGCTCTAAAATCAATGTTTTTAGGTCAAAATAATTTCGATCACGTTTTTGGAAACGTTTGGAAACAGTGTGCAATGGTCCAAAAAAATACTTCATCGGTGCAAATACTCAGTTCGCTTTACCATAGCTCATTTGGCATGGTAACGCTCTATATTCCATCAAGTTCAAGTTCTTACTTCTGGCTATAGTACAACTAAGAGCAATTTGTATCTTACTCAATCCAAATCTCACTGAATCAAATTTCAATAAATTCCTGCTTCAGCAGATCAAAATAAAATTCTTGCACATGCAAATATCAATCAACTTACCAACTTCTCGTCCTCCTGCAGTTCGATCTACCCAACCCACTCTAGCCCTAACGGCCATCACTTCAACGACGACAGTTGAGGGTAAAAATCGAATCGCAATATGACTGGTAGCGAAGCGGTTAACAATAGACACTTTTAGCTGATTGTCCGCCCTTAAGAGTCCCTTCAACCCATGCTTTCAAGTGGAAACCTTTCCAGCTCGAAGCGACACCAAAAACTACGCTCTATGATACGTTTTCGTATTTTTTTTTTGTTATATTCGATAGAGATGATAGCGAAAAAAGTGCTTTCACCCCGATTCATGGTACCACATTTTGGGGGGCCGCTGCCGTTGGCGCTCGCGACGGCAGCATTTCGGCCAGAATTATGAATCAGCACTTAGGATAATTGAATTTGGGAATTAGATATTCCATTTACTCTGCGAATCTTTTTTGACGTAGGACTACGTCTAACCGCACTATATTGAGATACATTCTGCGGAAACTGAAACCAAGATGTAACGTTGGAATGAAAGATTTTAAACGGTAATACTGATGTAACCACAGGACGGATCACAATAATAAATATGTCTTTGGATTGATAAAATGATGGACAATTTTTTGATTTTTCAGTTATTTTTATCACTTCATTGTTAAACAGTGAAAATTCCATAAAAGTTTAAGGGTCGAGTTTTCACGAACAATGTACCAATCACATGCAAGCACGCCTGGCACAGACTTCATGAATAGACACCAACTTCCTGCTGTGTTTTCTGCATAGCAGTGACAAAAAAAATTTGACAGAATCTCCCCGTCCCAATAGGTCAACTAATGTTTGCTTCCATGAGCCTAGACTATTTTGATGTCTTGAAGGTGAAGCTTTTTCGGAAAGTTCTTAACCACCTCCACTATCAGACAGTTTTACGTTCTGCTGTTAGAATGTTTTTAAAACTGATGTCTTGAAGGAAAACATGGTGGCACAGGTACCATGGTGGCAGTGCTGCACCGATCAATGTATGAATAGAGCGCTGGTCACACGTCATCCAGCAGTGCAGAAGAACTCGATATTCATAAGTGTGCAGCCAAGCCAAAAGACTACATTGCCGCTGTCGACGCACAGTGAGGCGTGTTGGGTTAACGCGTAGGTGTCGTTTTGCGATCTGGAACACAATCGAATTGCCGTTTGAATTGTCTTCTTCTTCTTCTTGTTTCTTATGGTAGCAAATATCAGTATTCAATTATTCGGTCGCCGCAAAAACGCTGCGCCACCGGGGATAACAAAATTTTGTACGGATCGGTAGAGGTAGAGCATCCAAATTTGGTCCATTGTACAGATAAAATGCGTTGTTCATTTTTTAACTCTACACTCTGCTTTTTTTCTAAGATTTATTAAAATAACTAAATATAGAGTATTTAACAGACAATAGAGAACCAAAATGCTTCATACAGATCTTGAAAAGGTATTTAAATGAGCTGTACTGATGAATTATATTCTGTTAGCAAAATGAATTTAGTTCAATATAATAATCCTAGTTGCATCCCGATTTGGCGGTATAGAGGAAAACCAAATTCATTTCATCTTGATATTAGAGTTCCCACATTTGTATATGTATTTTTCGATTAATTTTTTTTTCTACATTAGCATCTTCAAGATAATATTACTTTCCATAACCTTACTTGTAATTGAACAACACTATGCAAACATTAATTGCTGAGGCTAATGTTGTTTATCCTTCTAGCCCGGTTTATTTTTGAAGATAACAGACATATGACTTTCAAATATGGCATGTTCGTTGTTTTGTGGTATTTTGAAACTGATTCTTTTTTTTCTGATTCTGTTTACTGGTAAAATGTTTAAGTTTACCTGAATTGAATGTTAACATGTTTATAAAATTCTAGGTCAATTTGTAATTTTCAGTGAATACAGTCATACCTCGATATAAGGCAACCTCGATATAACGTAACTCGATATAACGTAACTTTTACCTCGATATAACGTAACTTTGAAAATGTTTTGAAATTGAAAATAAATGATGCAGCAACTGTTTTCGGGGTATGAATTGCTTCAAAAAAATGTTTGCAGTAAGTTTTAAAATTAATGAAACTAATGCGAAAATTGTCCTAAATGGGCATAAGAAAGGTTTAAAAATACTAATAAGTGATGGAAAGTAGGTTTTCACGCATCCTTCAGTAACAATTCACAGTCTTGCATCAATTAGAAAAAAAATTTTTTTTGCTTGTTGAAATTTTCTCTAAATGGGCATAAGAAAGGTTTAAAAATACTGATAGGTAATGAGAAATAGGTTTTCGCACATCTTTGAGTAACCGTCAACAGTCTTGCATCAATTAAAAAAAATTTTTTTTTGCTCGTTGAAAATTGTCCTAATGGGCATAAGAATGGTTTAAAAATACTGATAGGTGATAAGAAATAGGTTTTCACGCATCTTTGAGTAACCTGTGGGCATAAGAAAGGTTTAAAATTACTGATAGGTGATGGAAAATGGGTTTACGCGCATATTTGAGTAACCAATAACATTCTTGCATAAATTAAAAAAAATTTTTTTTTGCTTCGATATAACGTAACTCGATATAACGTAACGAAAATAAAAATAAAGTTGCCTTATATCGAGGTATGACTGTATACAGTTTCCTCTAAAAACTGTAATTCTTTATCGTTATTTCTCCCACGAACTTGTAACTTCAGAAATTTATTTATGTGACATCTTTGCCACTTGTCGATTTGTGAGTGAGCCATTTTTCACAAGACAAATAAATATAGAAGGAAGTTTAATTTCTAGTAAGTCGTATTCAATTTGCCATTTCGCGTTTTGAAGAAAATTGATTATATTAATTGATAATACGGTCATTTCGCAGGAAACGTTTCAACGATTCCATCCGCTTCGGCAACATAAAGAACCAAAATACCTTTCATTTGGAGGATGTTGAGCTTGAATTGGTTAAAAAATCAAGAAAACTAAAATATGTGATTAAACATAATCGCTCGTTTTTGGCACATGTGTGCCAAAATCGAACCGTGCCAAAAGTAAAACAATCTCAAATCAAACAGAGCCTCAAAAGAAAATATAAAACTATTGTAGTCCTACGTCAACTATGCGGTCGTGTCTTGGATACCACCCTCCTACTTTTTTTGCCGCTTTTCGCCCTCCCACTTCGATACAAATCGCACAATTCACTTTGATTCAGAGGCGGCCATTAGTCGGAAAGTCCTCTGCACTGTTTCATTTTGGGAAATATTTTTTTGTCCTTGCACGAGACTGACTGTTTATTTCTGCTACCAACAACGCCGTACTGCGTGCGTAGTGAGCTTGCTATCATTGTGGTGGCGGTTCTTTTGTTGCCAAATGGGGAAAATTCACAACGTCCCCAGCTTCAGCTCTGACACGGTTGTTCCTTCTCTTTCTCTCTCTCTTTCACCGACTGGCGTGAGTTTTCCTAGTGAAACTTTTTCACACACTAAGATACTGTGGCTGGTTGAACTTTGACGTACTAGTTTTGCTTTCTTTTGTTCGAAATGGATTGCCGCAGTCAAATCGACTGACTTTTGGGACTGGGTTAGCTTGTTAGTCAAATTTTGTGGATGTGTTCGAGGAGGTTTTCATGACGAAATCCGGCGGATTTGTTCGAGACTCGTTTTGCGGGGGCAAATCCTTTGCAAATTGCACTTGGTTTTAGTAGTTTGCCAGGATTTGCTGATACACGCCGCGGTGATGATTGCTCCGGAGGCTAAGCAGCGCAGAGAGAAAGTTTAGACGGAACAATTGAATGGGATAAAAATAAGAAACTTTACCATTCCGAAGACGAAACCAGCGAATGTCGTTGGCGGGTTTGAATTTTAATGTCCCTGCACACCGAATGGTTTTTTCAATACGGTTTCAGTTCCGAAAAGTTAGACAGGATTAAATTGAGAATATTCTCTGCTGTCACAATCGCTTGATTCGCAAGCCCCTAGCCTAGCCGGGTGTGGCAGACCGGCCACTCACCGGGACTGCGGGACTGAAAACGCAGCACTTGGCTAGAGGCCTAACCGCATAAACTCTGCTACAATATGATTCTTATATTTGTCGAGCTTGAACTTTATCGCCCTTTGAGCTAGTTGTTTTATTGCTTTCTAAACAGGGTGCTTAACGGCCATGTCTGACGAAGCCGCGCAGTGTTGTGGGTCGGAGCCCAGCAAAACGACCAAACAGGACGATGATGACCCGGCGAGTCGGGCCGCTGGGAAGAGAACGTCACAAATTATATACGCGATGACGGCTTGCGAACATGACACCACGACCCTAAAACCTCTTTTTCTGAAAGGAACCATAAAAGTTGGATTTGGCCGCTGGGCTCGAAAGCACTTTTACGGATCCGAGGAAATGCGGCTGTGTAGGAAATCGCTTAAGCTTCCGTTCACTCACTGGCTCAGGGGAGAGGGCAGAGAGAGAGAGAAGAAACGAAGACAGCGATGTTTGAGCTGGAATTAGTGACAAAGGCACAGAATCCATAAATAACCGGTATGGTTTTGTATCTGCCGTACGTTCAGGCTGGCATTGGAGCTATATTTTGCTTCGAGGTAATCACGATGCTCACAAGTTGATTGCTGTGGAATTACCAACTAGTCGCAAATTCCAGTAATGCCAGTTTAGGATCCTTCATTTTCTTGATAGCACTAGTAAATCTGAAAATATCTTTCAGACTATCAAAGATAAAGTCTGTCGTCAGAGTTGTGCACGATTTCGCTTCCCGGGCAAACCGTCTAAGTTTTAGTGTTCTAGCCTGCAACCATAATAAAAGAAGAAGTAAAATGAGAACTTTGAATCCAACCTATAATATATTTACTTCAAATCGAATTCAACTAATTTTTATTTAAGGTATAGTTTGTTGTTTATTCTTTAATATTTTCAGTTCAAATTAAAAAAAAACCTTCTAGCGGATGCATTTACGAATTACGAAGGAAATCATCATAAACTTTTTAATTCGAAATAATCGTTTGAATTATTAAATATCATTGAAACAGAATTCTTTTAGAAAATGCTTATCGTTAGGTCCAATAAGGCAGAAAGTGGAACTTAATTCCATAGCGCCTTTCACCTTCATCCTAGCTTAATAAAGTTTTCGGAACAATTGTTTGTATGAATGATCCGCAAAATCACAAACTGTCAAAAAGTATGAAAAGTTTACTATACCAGAAATAAAAAAATAATTTTTGTGTTAAGAGATAGAAAAATAGTTTATTTAACAAAGTTGTAGAAGATCCAAAAACATGAAACTTTGTTGAACAAATGAAAATCCTATCTTATTTCGGTACAAAGTTATAAAGTATAATAAATGGAACTTACTTAAAACTTAGTTTTTTGTACTTAACTTTTGTTAGTTGTCTTTTACACGAAAGTATTGTTCGGAAGAATTATTAAGATACACAAAACACACATTTTTGCCAAAAGTCATATATCTCCAGGACTTTTCCTTACAAAGTTATATCATATTTTAGCTTATTTTTACGATAACTTTAAGAACGTATAGGTTAAAAAGGGGCAAGTGGAATCATGATGTCAATACTTTTTCTTGAAGTTAAGCTGAAGTAATATGAACTCCCTAAGGTTCCATTTGTTCCAATCCACCCATATTAGAGTACGGCGTGCATATGTTTCAGTTGGTTTTCATATATCAAATATACTAACTTTTTTGTGTTAAGAGATAGAGGAATGGTTTATTCGGCAAAGTTTTAGAACGTGCAAAAATATGAATCTTTGCTGAACAAATAAAATTCTTATCTTCATTGGATACAGAGTTACAGCGTATATTCTATGAAAGTTACTTTAAAGTTAGTTTTATGTTATATACTGTATAACTTTATAACTTTGAATTGAGTTCCACTTTTTGCCTTATTGGATCACTGTGCATTGATTTCACATTCTGCAAGGCAAATCAATTTAGCGGGGGCCTAGTGTGGTTGGTAACGTCTCCGCCAACCACGCTCGACGCTTGGGTTCGAATCCCACCGCCGACATAGGTGTCGATGGTTGTGAGGTGGCGTGATCCACTCACAACCAACCCAACTGATCTAGATTCAATCCTAGCCGACACCGGGAGATTTTCTGAGGCGAAAAATCTCTGGGATCACGCCTTCCATCGCATGAGGAAGTAAAGCCGTTGGCGCCGGTCCGTTAATAAACGGGTCGTGAGTTAGGGTCCTGGGTGTGGAGTCGCCTCCCTGGGCATCGGTGATTGTCCACAACAGTGGCTGAACTAGACCGACGGAAAATAAGCGAGAATAAAAAAAAAAGGCAAATCAATTTGTTCATTTAATTTTCATGTGACCTTCTTTGAGTTATCTGAGGCAATGGATAAGTGTTTTGTTTAAGTAATTTTAAACTATTTGAATTTCAACCAGCTTGTTGAGTATTTTATATTTTAAATAAAAAGTGATTTATTATCATATGGATACTTGGTTGTGATGACCAGTACAGTGTTACTCGCAAATAAACCGACGTCGTAAAACTGAAAATAATATAACAATAATTTAGAGTAATAAAAATATGGAACCCAAATCACTTCCCTGCGGTACACCGAATGTTTTGGCAGAATAATCGGTCTCAGAATCATTGAACCATCTCCTCAATGTCTTATGCACAAGTTGCTATTGTTGGTATGCTGTCCCTACCAAATTGAAGAGCTCCAAAGTTTGTTTATAATTTGTTTCAAAAGCTTGTTTAGATAAAATAAACACCGCAAAAATTATCTTATCAGATTGTAGTGCGTTGCAATATATTCAAAAGAGTTTTATTGCAGAATAATCCTAACACCGAGAAAGTATGAAGAATTCGAATCTAACATGAACAAACCGAAAAAGGAATAAAAAAAGAAACAGAAGGAAAATGAAATCGATCATGGATTCAAAAGACTAGAAAAGGCAGAAACTTACTCCAAATTTAAACTAACACCACTGAAGTGCACTTTTAAAGGTTTCAAGGTAAAAAATAGATATTAAAATATTTCAAGAATCGAAGGAAGGTTATTTTAACAACTAAAAAAGCAAAAAAAATTATTTGGATCCAATATTTCTAGGGAAAACCAACAATCCCAACTATTATTTATATAGTTCCATTTCGAAGAAAAACTTTTTGAGAATATTTTCCCATGTTTTCATTGAGAATTGAGGACTTTAGGTTCAGAGTTCTGAACTTGGAAAAATGTTCTCAGAAAATAGATTTCGCCTTGATTACGATTGGCAGGCAACTGAAGCTTGAGTCATTTGATATCTAGACACAAAAAGAAAACGAATCCATCTTGGAATCATGTCGATGAAATAAAATTGTAAAATACTCAAATTTTATCACACGGTAAAACTGAGTGAAAATTATTTCGAGTTAATTTTGATGGAAACTTGAACCTTTCTTCGATTGTCACACCCCATATTTTGGACACATTATTGACATACTTGAGCGGCCATTTTTTCACTATCTCTACATCTCCGTCCCATACCGAGTCATCTCTCCACTTGTGAGTTTGACAATAGGGAATTTAGGGTAATGTATTGATAGGAAATATAAATAAAAATATTCCACTGATTTTCTAAATTTTAACAGGAGAACTATTAAATAAATTGTTTTCGAAATTTAACAACCACAAGTGATCTTAAGACAAAGGCGCCGACAAAAAATCATAACACAGGGATGCCAGCTTATTTTTCAAATGTCTTCACACTGCACGAAAACATGTCTTCACACATAAGAAATCTGTAAACACGACCTCCATTGAAAGTAGGCAAAAATCACAGCGAACATCTTCAATCATCAACCGACTATCAGGCTCCCACTTCTTCACACGAGCTCTAATATTTTCGAAATTAATATCGAATTTCTTTATTCCACCAGCTCACCTCGTTTTGACCTGGAAGCGCACTAACTGCTGTCAAAACCCTTCTTTATTCGCTCGATATTGACCCAGTTTTGACCTGGCGTGCCGCCCGAAGCGCACTGTAAAATTTGTCAGCTTCAACCCACCACCACACGTGCTAAGTTCGTAAACAATTATCTGGCATCTCTTTCTTACTTGTGTCTTAAATCGCGATGACGTTTCATTATTCCTCGGCAGTTTTGCCCGCACACAGTGGAATAAAGAAATTTGCTATAAGGAATGTCTTCATGTTTCAACCTCCCAGATGGTCTCGAGGTACGATGCTGGCCTAACAAGCCAGTCGTCGTAGGTTCGAGTCTCGGCTCGGGGGAGACTGTTGGTGTCAGTAGGATCGTAGCGCTAGCCCCGCAATTGTCGTCCTGTACACTAAACAGTCGGCTGAGAAGTCTGTGTATAAATAAACATAAGGTCAAGTTCCGAATCCGGAATGTAGCACCAAGGCTGGGTATGTTTTAAGTAAAATTTACTGTTGAAAAACAGTTTTTAAAGATGAGAGCGCAGAAATATGTGCTGCGCGGAATTACTCGCAGGCACGGCAAGCACAAAAAAAAAACAGTAGAACACGTCACCAAGTGTAAATGAAGCTCTTTCGAGTGTAATTAAATATATTTCTGGAAAAATGAAGGGGAGGCTGAGAATTGAAATACGTAAATCACTGAACTAACGAATTTATTGTGTCTCTAATTAGGGCTGTATACCTTGTAGTATTTTCCTCTATGTGGACTCTCCACTGCGACCAGACACATATGATTTATTGTGATGTTGCACAGGTTTTTACTGTACCTCGCACTTCAAATTGTTGGCAGTATTACTATTGGAGTAAATGATACCCTTTTTTCATTTATATCCGTGCTTATGTGTGAAGTTTCACCCTTCCGTTTCCAGTTTACTGCTCTACTTTACCGAGCCTTTTTTCCATCCTACCAATATCACCAAATTACAATTCCCTGGAAAGGAACATCACCTATCGTTTCTTTTTGGCCAAGATTATTTTAAGAGAAACTTGTTATGTCAAGAGGAAGAATTCTTACCGAAAGCTTGTTCCCCATTCCATTATTGACAGTTACAAATATCTGGAGAGGATAAACATTCAGCTGGTCAGTTTTTATATAAGAAGGACTTATTTCGTCAATGTGAAGCAGTCTTATCGAATCCTCGTTCATCCTGTCAACACCGCGTTACGATCACAACTCCCTGAAGAGACTCGGAATGCTAAACCTTTGGTCAGTTTTATTGTGAGCAGGACTTTATATTTTGTCAAGAGAAAGGAGGAGTCGTTCCGAAACCTCTTCTCATCAAAACCTCATTTTTCCAGTCAATATCACGCCATAATTACAATTTCCTGAAGACAACTATTATACATTACTCAGTGTTGAGAAGTTTCCATTTGTAATTAGCACCTGAACTTATTGTGTAACCTTGCGGTTATGAGCTCTCTTTGTTACTAATAAAGTAATGGCAATCATCCCTATTCAATTAATAACACTTATTTGCATATGTTGAAAGATCACGATTATCTAATAATTGCCGTTACGATTACTCGCAAAATTTTTATTTGTCACTTTTAAACGAACATCGGGAAATTCTCCTTCTTGTAACAAATTTGTTACCTAAAAAGCAATAATATTCAACTCTACTGGGCTTGTCTTTTATCTTCAGAGAAACACTACCGCGTAGGAGATTATTGTTAACTGCGAAAACAACTGCTCTCACACTGGTGAGCAAAACGATGCACTTGCTTGCAGAGAGCAGCGAATCGTGTGTATCTGAAGAGCATGCAAAAAACATCGTGGTGGAATCTAAAGTTCTCTCACGAACAGACATTAACTCAACACAACAACAGAGTTCTCTTCAGTGCTTTTGCTGTGTGTCTCTTGAGCATATATTAAATAAGGAAAGCATTCAAATAGAATAGCAAATTACGCTGTTTGCTTTTTATCTCAAAACTGAAAACAAAAAATAAATGCAATCTCCCGTCACGCATGTTTGCTCTTCGAATGCTATAGAATTTATCTCTGCAGTGTACAACGCGGCGTACTTCTCAGAAGAGGAAAAATAGTGTAGTGCAAATAATTGCTACACGTAGCGCTCATGCTGGACAAGAGATAAACGGTGAATATTCACTCTGCTTTTCTCACATATTGAGGAGAATACCAAGCATGATCTTCACTCAAGTAAATACACATACTGTCGTATATTTTTGCAAAAGTAACTAGTTTCTTTCATCTTCAATGCATCTGGTTTACGTGTATTAGAATGTTCCCGCCACAAAAGACAATCAGCATGAATGTCGCAGTGGCATATCAGAACCCAATGCCCTTTAGGCATACAAGAGAAAAATAACTAGTTTGTTCGTCAAACTCATATGGAGTAGGGAAAAAATATAAGGGCTGCCAGGTATACTATTTTTCTCCGTCTTTTAGGCTTTTTAGGAAATAGTGGAATCGTAAAAGAGTAAAATAGCAAAAATTGAAATATTAGAATAGTAAAATAATAAAATAGTAAAATAGTAAAATTGTAAAATAGTAAAAAAATAAAAAAGTAGAATAGTAAAATAGTAAAATAATGAAATAGTAAAATAGTAAAAAAGTAAAATAGTAAAATAGTAATAAAGTTAAATAGTAAAATAGTAAAATAGTAAAAGAGTAAAATAGTAAAATAGTAAAATAGTAAAATAGTAAAATAGTAAAATAGTAAAATAGTAAAATAGTAAAATAGTCAAATGGTAAAATAGTCAAATAGTAAAATAGTAACATAGTAAAATAGTAAAATAGTAAAATAGTAAAATAGTAAAATAGTAAAATAGTAAAATAGTAAAATAGTAAAACAGTAAAATAGTAAAATAGTAAAATAGTAATATAGTAAAATGGTAAAATAGTAAAATAGTAAAATAGTAAAATAGTAAAATAGTAAAATAGTAAAATAGTAAAATAGTAAAATAGTAAAATAGTAAAATAGTAAACTAGTAAAATAGTAAAATAGTAAAATAGTAAAATAGTAAAATAGTAAAATAGTAAAATAGTAAAATAGTAAAATAGTGAAATAGTAAAATAGTAAAATAGTTAAATAGTAAAATAGTAAAATAGTCAAATAGTAAAATAGTAAAATAGTAAAATAGTAAAATAGTAAAATAGTAAAATAGTAAAATAGTAAAATAGTAAAATAGTAAAATAGTAAAATAGTAAAATAGTAAAATAGTAAAATAGTAAAATAGTAAAATAGTAAAATAGTAAAATAGTAAAATAGTAAAATAGTAAAATAGTAAAATAGTAAAATAGTAAAATAGTAAAATAGTAAAATAGTAAAATAGTGAAATAGTAAAATAGTAAAATAGTTAAATAGTAAAATAGTAAAATAGTGAAATAGTAAAATAGTAAAATAGTTAAATAGTAAAATAGTAAAATAGTCAAATAGTAAAATAGTAAAATAGTAAAATAGTAAAATAGTAAAATAGTAAAATAGTAAAATAGTAAAATAGTAAAATAGTAAAATAGTAAAATAGTAAAATATGCTATTTTGGGAGGATTTTGCTAGATAGGTGCACTGTTTGCAACAGGTGTGCTGTTTTTGTTAGATAGGTGCACTGTGGTCCAGAAATGAAAAAAGGTGGTCAAAAGTCATTTTCCCATAAACATTACATTTTAGAGCAATACTGTCTTCGGGAAAGTTTTAAAGTAAAAAAAAAACCTTCTTTGGACATTGACAGATCCGTAATAAATCCCCCTACAAGTTAGATAAAAAGAATGTTTTCTCTCAATATCAATATTTTTTATCACCGTCTTCGGCAAAGTTTTCCAAAATAAAATAACAAAAAACTTTACTGAAGACACTAAGTGCCTATTTCTCAACCTCACTGAGCTATCTGATTATTAAAAATAAAGAGCTCTTTTAGATAATTAGTTTATAATATTTCTTTTTAATTTT
This sequence comes from Wyeomyia smithii, assembly GCF_029784165.1. Classification (NCBI taxonomy): domain Eukaryota; kingdom Metazoa; phylum Arthropoda; class Insecta; order Diptera; family Culicidae; genus Wyeomyia; species Wyeomyia smithii. The sequence continues at coordinate 244,463,930 of NC_073696.1, forward strand.
CTCAAAAATTAACATTAAGTAAGAGCAATAAGTGTTGTTGTTTGGTCCCGTTCACGTGTCCGTTCTATCAGTGTTGTATGTTGATTTCATCCCAAATCGTCTCAAGGATTGGCAGCACCCTCTCCGAATTGGTTGAATTTTTTTGGGTGTGGAGACATTACCTAATTAAGCATTTCTGCACACTTATTTTTTCCAAAATTAGTCTAGACTGTCTTCTAAAAATTTTTTGTAAATCAATATAATTCATAAGCGGTAAATTCTACAAAAAAGTGTTTTATAAGTAATATTTAGGAAATTGTCTGAATTTTCATAAATAAATATGGAAAAAAATATATAAGTCCTACACTGAAAAATAGATGAAATTTAAACACAAAACATCGATTTAAAAGAAATGATCATCTCCGAATTGGCTAAAAAATTTTTTGGTAAAAGACAACATTGTTCGCTACATTTCGTTCATGCATCGCAACTTGAGCATATTAAAGGACAATAAGTTATTCTCAAAAATAAAAAAAAAAATGCTAACTAAAACCAACGTATATTATTTTTTCAGTGTAAAACAACCTGATAGAATGAAATACTTGTCATGTTTTGATTATTTTAGTTTTAAACAATTTAAAACAAGTAAAACTCAATGCCTAATTTCAATATATTATGTGTATGCATGTACCTAAAGCTCATTGTATTAGAGATGTGAATGCTTCTCACATCTTACGAACCTACCTGATAAATTTACCTATGAAAATGGTGTTAATGTGGAAGAAAAAATCAATTTTTTTATTTTCAAATGTTTTATTTTCAAACATAATCACTTAGCATCTATTTCTTACCACTACTGAATACAGTTTATAGTTTTGGGTCATCTTCTGAACTAGATATCTTTTAACTGCTATTTGATTATTACTTAAAGGTACAAAACTATGAATTTTCTGTGTTCCAGGTACAGTTTTAATTGACTGAATAGTTCTTCTAGTTCCTCTGACATTTTTGTGTACTGTTCTTTGCATATGTAGCAGAAATTTAATTTAGTTATACATTTGTCTGTTTGTTGAACTGCCCAGTCGTAAAGTCCTCTTGGAGTTTTAATAGTATTTCCGTAATCTCGGGCAAGACTTACTCTCTTTGCCATTCGTTTGAGAGTACCTCCGATTGCGTCACATGGACCTTTCCCATGTTATGTTGCGAAAAAGTGCCACTCTACTTCTAATTTAGGCCTCTATTTGAAATCACACAGGCTCGCAAATTTTTTTTGTTTTTATAATGAGCAGATGCTCCATCTGACATAAAAATAATTTTTGATTGTTTTTGCTTTTAAGGCACTTTTTGTAGCACAAAAAAGCAAGGCATTGAATAGCAAGGTATGTGACATTGTCATATTTGCATTTAAAATGCATCTAAATGATATATCTAATGATGCAAAAATTGGTCTTGCAGTGGTTGTTAATAAACAAACGTTATCGATTCGATACCATCCAGCAGTTATCGTCTTTGACAATGACGATAATGTTTGAAGACTTAAGCGTCATCGGCGATAACGATAACAGACGGTATCGTTATCGGCGTTTTCGATAGGTTATCGATTAACAACCTTGATTTCAACTCTACGGTCTCAAAATTATGACTTATAATTTTTTCCTTCAGCTCTATGCCTTGAAATTATTGTCTTAAGAAGTTATATACCTTTTTGCCTCGTGAAAAAAGAGCAAAGTTTAGAATTTTTTTAAACGTATAGCACCTTTATTTTTGCCTAATAGTAGTAATTTTCTGAGAGTTCATCATTCAACATACATATTCAACAGAGAGAGTTCAACATTCAACATTCATATTCAACAACAACAAACCACGTTTGTTCATAGGAAATACCAATTTTTTGGGCAGTAATGGCCGTTTTCCCGAAATTTTTTTTTAAAGAGGTTTGCGGTGTTTACGATAGCGACGCAGCAGATCAACAGAAATAAAAAAACTCATGATATTACATTAGTTTAGAAGTATGCCGAACAAAAAGTGTTTTTAAAGCTGAAAATTGCAATAAAATGGTTTTTTCGGCAAAGGTAAACTTCGTGTATCAAAAACCGATCGTTCAGCGACCGGGGAAATCAATAACGAACAGTTAAGTAGTTTCACCGCAATCGTGAACACCGCAAAGTCATTTTTTGAGAAACATCATTCCTAGATAAACGCGTATAAAGTTTCAAATGTATGTATGCTTATGAGGCCGTAATGAGGCGCGCAATATTTTTTTTTTCGGTTTTTTGAAAGCTTAAAAGGTATATAACCCCTTAAATTGATGGCGTAAAGTTTATTATTTTGAAGCCACGGCCAACTTATTTTATTGCACACACATTTTTACTCAATTCTTGGATTTAAAATTGAATAATTTCAATAAGTACGAATTATACAAAATCTACCAATTACGCCAGTTATTCAATGGTAATGATAGATATCATGTTTAATTTCTGCATCAATTCATCTACCTCATCATTATTCAAAACTTACCGGACGCAATTTAGTCACATTGCAAGCCCCGTTTTATCGCTGACACTCCATTCAAGCAGGCTTGCGCCCTTCCATCCCGCGGTTGGTCACCGTTCTAATTAACCTCCGGTATCTAATTTCCTGCAGAACACCTCAGCCCCCGTCTCCTTCATCTGGAGAGCATCTTCTCAACCCCTTCCGCTCTCCCCAGGCCAACCTTAATCAAATGAAGATCATCGCTTCGGCTCTTTCGGTTCGAAAATCCCATTTCCACCCGAGCGCCGAGCGCAACGGAAATCTCCCGCGGCGATTCTCATCCATTGCTGAAAGATAATTGAAACCGATAGCGTTTTCCAGGATATTGTTTGTTATTATCTCATCCCGGGGATCACGTCACATTCGACTTCCGCCCTACAGAAGGTAGTTCCCCAGGTGGAGGGGGGACGGGGGAGGACGAGTTCATGCTTCCACTTTGGTTCCTGCTGCGGGTGTCGGAGCTGGAGATAAAAATTGAATAAACATTACGAACACGTGGCAGAACACAATCTTCGTGCCGGAACCTGGAACGCGCTTTTCCGGTGAAACATTCTCTAATTCTTCGGTGGAAAGTCGCAGGTCGCGGAAGAGTGAAAACGTGTAAAGCAAGGACATGCCCGAAGTAAAATGTCGAAATTTACGAACAATAGCCTTAAGCCTGTATCAGACTAACCGTTGTAGCGGTTGACCGTTACCGTTCCGTTCCTTTTCGACCAATCAGAGCACAGCGGTCGACCGTCGCTTGTTGTTGTTGTAAAAAATAGAATTATTTTAATTTTTGCCGCCAACCGTTCCCAACGGTTGGCGACTGCTGTCATTGTCATGGCGAAGGCAAACGTGCCTCTTCACACCTATACAAATTCACATTTAGAGACATGTCAAATAAAAATGTGTGCTTCTCTTTTTGGCACACACGACAGCCAGTCAAAACATTGCTAGCACCGGCAACGCTGGTTGGCGATGTCAATTTTCGACCAACGCACACTGGCAAAAATGAACCCAAATTCCCAATAATTAAAAGCCGTTGGACTGGATACCTTAAATATAGCATTTTTTATGTAAAATAGGCAAATAAATCGATAGGTGATATTTTCAATCTGTGCAGGGCACGGGGAAGAGTCTATATTTCCAAAAATACTCAAAACTAGGGTGAAAAGAGGCGAAAAAGACTATTTCCCGTGCCCTGTCCAAAATGAAACCATCGCCAATCAATTTGTTGACCAATTTTACATAAGAAATGCTATATTTAAGATATCCAGCCCAGTGGCTTTTAATGAGTGGAAATTTGGGTTCATTTTTGCCAGTGTGCGTTGGTTGAAATTTGACATCGCCAACCAGTGTTGCCGGTGCTAGCAATGTTTTGACTGGCTGTCGTGTGTGCCAAAAAGAGAAGCACACATTTTTATTTGACATGTCTCTAAATGTGAATTTGTATAGGTGTGAAGAGGCACGTTTGCCTTCGCCATGACAATGACAGCAGTCGCCAACCGTTGGGAACGGTTGGCGGCAAAAATAGAAGTAATTCTATTTTTTGCAACAACAACAAGCGACGGTCGACCGCTGTGTTCTGATTGGTCGAAAAAGAACGGAACGGTAGCGGTTGACCGCTGCAACGGTTAGTCTGATACAGGCTTTACGCTACTGCTATCGGGTAGGAGGGGAAGATATATACACCGAGAAGCGATCGTCATTCATCAAGGATTCCCCTATGGCAGCATCGCTGCGGGAAAGGGGAGCTGCAGTGGGGAAGGAAACTCGCTCGTTTACCGCATCCATTGATGGAATCAAGATCTGACGCAAAATTTTCGAGCTATCTTACACCAACGGCTTCGTGCACGTTATTTCGGTGCGAATCGAAGTCGCACTGGTTGTTCCGGTCCCGGAAGTTCCTGCTGGCGGCACTGTGGTAAATAATGACGACATACGGCAAGGATTGTTTTGGCTGGTTGAACATGTGCTGATGCTTCTGCTGCTGTTGTGGTTGTTGTTGCTGTTAGGGCTAAGGAAGCGGTACTAATCTGATTAGACGAATTGCTAATTCTGGAACATCGTACGAGTTGGTTAATGTTCGACTCGAATTGAGGAACGGTCTTATCATCATTAGATTACGTTGCTTAAGTATGCGTGAATGGTGATTTGTTGTCGACTGTTAGACGTTAGACGGAAAGTTGCAGATATATGTTTTCAATTTCACACTCACTGCGTTGACGACGTTGAGCTGTTGTTATTCAATTTTGAATGGTTTGGATCATTAACAATATTGTTTTATTTGAAACTAAACATAATCTAGAATTTTAAATATATTTTCAAGTAAGTTCGTTAAGGCTCTAAATGCTTAGTTATTTTTCGATTATTGATGATTTACCTGAAATTTATCCTTGTTTGCTTACGGAGGGATTCAAACCACCAAAACCTCTCTCAAGGTTATAGTCAAAACAAATGTAATAATGAGTTGCATTAGTAGTTTAAAAAAAAAAAATTATGTTTTACAGATATTTTCGTTGATTTTCATCATGCTACTTTTACGTTGGGAAATGAAATTTGGAAAGACTCCCTTCCCGAGAAACTATCACTAACTCTTTTTACAGTTTCCATTTGTTTCGTTTGGTGGAAACTGGCGTGATCTCTTTCGACCGGGCACATTCAGTCCGGTTGCCCTCCTCTATTGCCGTTTATTGCAAATTGGCCAAATTTGAGCCAATTTAAGCGCCCCCTTTTGAAAGTAAATTCCAACAACAATGTTCATCCCTTTCCCCCGATGCTGGGCGGGGCGCTGCTGTGCGAGTGCTTCGCAAGTGCCGGTAGAGCAGCTCAACAGACAAAGAAGCACCATCCAAAAAGTAGGAATAATTCAAATTAAATTCTTCAGAAAAGTTTATAATAATGTTAATTAAGCGAAAAGCGCTCCAGAAAAGGCGAAACACGCTGAAGTTTTGTGCAGTTCGTTCGGGTTTTGGTCCTCCCTCTTCGGTGTGATGCCCCGCCTTCTGTAACACCTCCTCCGGCCTGTTGTTTAGGCATTGCTAGGTTACGCTAAATTTGAAAGTTTGAAACAAAAATGTTTGAAAAAGAAAAAAAAAATCACCATTGCGTAGGTCCATCTTTTCTCAAGTTTTGCTCCGGAAGACAAAGAGTTTTGCTTCCGGAGCGACTCTCGCCTGAAGGAAAAGCCATTGCAGGTTTTTTCTTCTATGAACAAACGAACCTTCAGTGGTAAAATTGATTTTCTTCGCCTCCGTCGGAAAACAAGACACTCACTCGGCTGTATGAGAAGTTTGCCCCTCCCTCCATTGCGGGGGATCATGATGATAGCCATCAGAGACTGCACCGAAATTTATTCATCGATGCACCCAGGCTTACAAGTTTATTTTGGGTTGAATTTTCCGACGGCGAAATGCTACTGATTGTGTTCTAGCATTTCAAATTGTAATGCAGCACATCGGCCCAAAGTAAAAGACTGTGCGGGGTTATTTTGGAAAAAGCTGCCGCGTGTTGGCAATCGATTTTGCTGACCTTGAAATGGCGAACTACGGTAGGAGGGGGGGGGGATGCTGAAAGCTTCGCAGTTCCGAGCTGATCGCCGGGTGCTTTGATGTCGAACACAAAAGTTCCGAACTGAAAGCTGCCGCTGCTGCTGATGTGGCTGATTTGGCAGAGTTTTTCGAATTGATGCCGAAGGGATGAGATTGTGCTAACCGCTTTTGGCGATTGCACAATTGGCGCACATTTGGGATGAGCTGAGAGGAAACTATGTATAAAGCAGAGGCGAACAGGGTAGCAGAGGGCTGATTCTACAAAGAAGAGTTATGCATTATGAATGAGTTGATGTTGATTTTTGCTCGGGACCAAACCGCACTGGTATATGCACTGGTGAATATGTTGTTTTATCTATTTGTTTTTCCTTCAGAATACGAAATGTTTTGGTAAAATTTCCTCCGTGGCAAGAAACTTTAAAAACGTAATTGAAACGAATGTTTCACTTTGAAGTGCCCTTTTCTCTGTATTGTATACTATTAACTAAACTTCTACGTTCCATCGAGGCCCTCGATTAACACTTCAAGTGCATAGTTATTGTCGTAATATGTTCGATTTATCATTCAAGAGGTGTTTTAGCAAAATTTAAAAAGCGCATGGACGGTTTGCGATTTCCGATGAGTCAACATGAATAATTCTATGAAGCAATAATAATTATGTTAAATTAGTAAAAAAGTCGTTGATGCTTACATAGGCAAAAATTGAAGTGTCTGAGGATTTTCTTCATGTTATATGCAGAATGGCGAAAAGGGTAGCAAAAACTCGTTTCACAAAATCTCTTGTCACGAGTTCGTTGACACTTGATTGTTCAAAGCAAATATTCATCATACATTTTTTAATCCCACGAATTGACAGCAAAATTCGAGACACAGATTATAACTGTATTCAAGTTTCATACTATTCTGTAGCGAAAGTTTTCGCTTAACCCCACTGCAAGCCTTAACGATGACGTCAAAGCAAAGTTCATCCCAGCGCCAGCGACAGAAGGCAACGAGCGCCAGTCCGTGTGTGCGTGCGTTGGTTTCAAAATGACGCCGCCGGGACAAATGGACGCGTGAGTAAATTTCGGGTGCATTTTTCCGACACGAGTGCTAAATTATGAATGGGCCAAATGGATAGAATTTATGTGCCGGAAACTTCCACTCCTGTCACTATTGGTGCGATAGTAGTTCGCACCGATAGGCGCGCTGTGATGCTATTTTGCTACTGGTCGCAATCCGAAACGTTTGTGATACCAACGGACTCCGGAATTTTAGAGATACGTGATAAAATACGTCGCATGTTTGTTATGACGGCAGCAATGATGACGATGATGTGCCAAACTTCGGTGCTGGTAGCCACCGTGTGTTAATTTTCGCTACACAGTTTGGATACCGGAGGAAAAGAGATGCATATGATTTGTTACATCGTCCCAACCAATTGAGCCTCAAAAAGTATTAAGGGTACAATCAGGTAAAACGTTTTAAATAAGCTAGGTATCAATCGAAGATTTGAAGAGAATCGAGATCCAACGCCTTCTCATTTTTTTCAGTGGAGATATTACTTACTTTACTTTGTTGGGGAACGGACCGTTCACCGGTCTAGGGCCGAACTTATTAGAGATGTCCAGCTTCTTCTGTCTTGAGCAACCGTTCTCCAGTCTCCTCGTACACCAGCAGATCGTGCATCTTCTTCCACCGCGCACATCTACCGCGTCCGAGGCCTACCACGGAGTCGACGGTCTCATCCTGGTTCTCTACTAAAGATAGTTTTGGCGGCTCTCTTGTCAGGCATGCTGGTTACATGTCCAGCCCACTGAAACCTGTCCCGCTGTATAACCTTCAGCATGTTAGTATACCTGATACAATTCGTGATTCATTCGTCTGCGCAACACACTATCTTCCAATTTACCGCCAAGTATCGACCGCAGAACTTTGCGCTTAGAAACTCCGAGCACTTGTCGATCAGCTTCCTTCAGCGTCCATGCTTCATGTCCGTAAAAAGCCACCGGGAGTATCAGTGTCCTATACAGCGCTAGTTTTGTGCAAATTTGCAAACTACAGGACCTTAGCTGGTTACGTAGTCCGTAGAAGGCCCTGTTTGCAGCTGCAACTCGTCGTTTCACTTCACGGCTCTTATTGTTGTCACATGTCACAAGCGTAGCAAGATAAACGAATTCGTCAACCACTTCAAATCGTTTCCCATCTATCTCCACCTCAGCACCAACACCACGGGAACTCCCACGCTCCCTACTACTATGTTTTGGTAGAGTTAATGACGAATCTCATTCTCGAAGCTTCCCTCTTGAAAGGCTCGACGGCCTCCTCCACGGCCCTACGGTCGATACCGATGATATCGATGTCATCCGCAAAATCACAGAGCATGTGAGATTTCGTGATGACGTACTGTTTCATTGCACTTTTGCTCTTCGTACTGCACCTTCAAGCCCGATGTTGAACAGTAAGTTAGAGAGCGCATCCCTTCGATTTAGTCCATCTAACGTTATGAACGTTAGATCATCCGCACGCATGATTTCGATCTTTCCAGCGTCATACGAATCAGCCTAATTAGTTTCGTCGGGAAACCGTGTTCCAGCATGATCTGCCACAGCTTGTTTCTTTTCACTAATTCATATGCCGCCCTGAAATCTATAAACAGATGGTGGGTCTGCAGGTTATACCGTCGGTCGGTTTATCAGCAAGCAGGTTGCCGTCCTTGTCCTTACACATGACCGGCACAGGGAAATTCCTGCTTCTAACTCTGTGGACTGTTCTATAGAAGCTCCGCACGTCGTTTCTAGCATAGCTGTCCTCTGCGCTGGCGAGCATCTGCTCCTAGCAATCGCGCTTCTTCCGACGGTGGGTTCTATTTTCGGCAGCTCTTGCCTCCCTGTATCTTTCTCTGCTCTGTCGCGTAGCCGCAGTGAGCATGCGGTTCCTGGCACGGTTTTTCTCATCTTACGCTTTCTGGTACTCGGCATCGAATTAGACATTAGGCTGTCTTCCACGCGTCGTACCTACCACCTCTCTCGCAGTCGTTTCCACGACGCCGCGGATAATACTCCACAGTCCATTTATGTTTTTCGTTTCTTCCTCCTGCTGTCCTGCGATCCGTTGATCCAGCTTTCTGGCGTATTCTGCTGCCATGCGTTTCAACACTCAGTTTTCAACCACTGACTGTTGAAACGCGCCGTCCTCTCTGCGCCAGATTTCAGCACATTCGACAACCGTGCGCGGATCCTACAAAAGACAAGATAATGGTCAGAGTCAATGTTTGATCTCCGAAAAGACCCAACATCAGTACCGACCGTCAATCAGTACGTGATCGATCTGGGAGCAGGCTTCTCAATTTGGATGCCTCCAGGTGTGTTTCCCAATATTTAAACGTGAAAAATAGAAGCTACATAAGGTCATTTCTCTGGTCGCGGCAAAGTTTATCAACCTCAGGCCGTTTTTATTGACTTCTGCATCTCCACAAATGCTATGTCTTCCAATGACCGGACGAAAGAATTCCTTCCTCCCAACCTGTGCGTTTGCGTCTCCGATGACGACTTTTACGTCGTGTTTTGGACACTCGTCATAAATTCACTCAAGCTTGTCATAAAATTCATCTTTGACTTCATGGAATTTGTCGTTTGCCGGTGCGTAGGTGTTGATTAAACTGTAGTTTAAGAATTTGCCCTTAATGCTCATCTATATCATACGGTCATCTACGGGCCTCCACCGGATGACTATTGTTTTCTGATTTCCCAGCACTACGAAACCGACGCCCCGTTCCGCAACTTTGCCGCCGCTGTAGTAGATGTGGTACTCGAAGGAAGTGCGTGCAATAGAATCTACTGCACGGAATTCCCTTTCTCCGGAGTTTGACCACCGAACCTCCTGAATCGCTGCGGTTTCGACTCCCTGCCGCTGTAGTTCTCGAGCAAGCAAGCCAGCTCGCGCCGGTTCATTTATTGTATTCGAATTTGAATTATAGGCTGAGAGCCCGTTACCCATTTTCAATAATAAGTTTTACATTGCACTTATACAGGTTAGTTACATTCAAAAATATAAATACACATAATATTGGTAAATTACTAGTCAAACAATGAAAACAACACTTTAAAGTATAAACTAAGCCTATGTCTTTTTCAACGCTGAGGTACTCATGTCAATACTGATGATCTGCTGCAGTGTGTTGAAGGTATTCATAAATCGAGTAGTTGGCTCGTTCTGCGAATTATTCCTGGATCGGAAAGGAGGGTTGAACATTCTACGTTGTCGAAGCGTGACTTGACTGTTGATAAAAGTTGATCTTTCAGCAAGAAGTTGGCTGTCAGTGCGTCCGGATAAAATGTTCGTAAAAAATACGATGTCGTTAATCTTGTGTCGTGAGTTTATCGTGTCAAGGTTCACTAGAGAGCACAAATCCTGATAGGGAGGTAGTTCTTTTCCATTCCACCAAAGATTCCTAAGAGCAAACTTAACGATTTTTTTCTGGACTGCTTCGATTCGCTGTATGTGAGTGATATCCCTTTCCGACCGAGCCCACACAATTGTGTAGGTAAAAAATGACGGATAACAAAACCTACATCGAAGCAATTCCTACATAAAAACACTTCCTTGCTCCGGTTTTTTATTTTTCGTAGCAGCTGCGATGTTGACTCTAGCTTTGTGAGAAATAAAACAATGAATAGGACGTTTGGAAAGCGAGAGAGAAGGTTTTGTTTAAATCACCTTCTACCTACGCTAATCTATGGACCCGGTCGGAAAGGGATATAGTAAGGCCAACAAATGACACTTGCGAAATCGAGTTTGCTTCTAACAAGTCCTTTGTAGATTGCGTTTTAAGCTATCTTCGATTACTTTGTCAATGTGTTTCGTGAAAGACAGTGTACAGTCGAAGGGTACACCTAAATCGCGAACATATTCAGCAAGTGGTACAACATTACCTGAATAACCATAATTGTCGAATACGGGGTGAGCTTTCCTAGTAAATGTCAGTACTGAACATTTGTTCGCGTTCACATGTAGTCCGAACTATCACCGAATCTTCCGAAAATTTCTAAATCACTCTGCAATCTTTGGTAGTCGTCACTAAGTTTAATGGGTAGAAACAATTTCACATCATCTGCGTAGATCAAAACGATTGCATGGCAGATCACATCAGGTAGTTCATTCATCAAAAGCACAAACAGCAATGGGCCTAGATGACTGCCTTGTGGTACTCCTAAGTGGACAATGAATGAATTCGATTTACTTCTCCGAATCTTCACAAACTGCACTCAACGTTCAAGATACGACTTGAGCCAATTGTAGAGCGTGCCACGAATCCCTGCATCTATTACTGCCCTTAATATACTATCAATGCTAACAGCGTCGAAGGCTTTGCTCATGTCTGTATAGATATACAGAGTGACAAAAAAGTCCGGTCACACAGGAAAATCTCAATATTCCGAAGAATAAGAAGAAAATCTGAATCTGGCTTTCATAGCTTTATTCAGTAACTCATAAACAGACTTGGTTTTCTCCTCCGGGCGACCGAAGAGCAAGGTGTAATTTTCACTTTCACTACGCGGGAATCTAAGAACTCCGCGCGCGTGATTCATTTACACTACACCTGATAAGCAGCTGCTCACTCCTATTCATTCTGCACGGGAAAAACGAATCAGTTACACCTCAGTAAATGAGAAAGCCGAAGCTCTACACCTAAAACCGAAGTTTTGCTCCGCAAAGCCGAACGATTGCACGCGGCGTCCGTCATATCATTGCCATGGCTAGTGTGATTGATTTTCAAAGCCGAGGTAATTTTTTCCAGCGTTCAAAGAGAAGAACAAATGATTATCTCAAGCATTTTTTCTGCCGACAGTGCAAAATGATTCCGGAGATTTCCAGACCAAAGCGCATCGGGCATAACATGTTGAGCGCAAATGCAACTGATGTAAGACAATAAATGTATATATGACAATTCTTTGCCAGTTCTTACAACCCGTGACTTGTCAGCCATCTCTTCCGGGTCAGAAGACTAGTTTTTATTAGTTAAGTATTAGAGGAAACTTATTCAAGAAAGTTTGGTCTTGTGATCGCCATGAGATGGCTGACAAACAATAATTTGTATGGCACAATCTCACCCTCACTAGCACAATCTTGCCGCGGCTTACGAAAGTCCTCAATCAGCATCATTCATGTTTCTTTGATCCAGGATACCACAAACTGGAACATAGGTTTGTATTCCTCGGACCCTGAGGGTATCCGAAAATAACGATCTGGCGCCACGCAGTTCAGTGCTACCAAAACCGCGTGCTCATTGTAATGAAGGTTCAATCCACAAACGCAATAAATACTATCCATGAGCCCAATTCGCAGTGGATGTGCGTCTAACCCGCAGTGGAAGGACGAGGTCTGCTAGTTTTAAGACGTATTCTGACGAGAAAATTGCAAAAACTCATTGTAAGTAATTGATCTATCATAAATATCACCGTTTGTTGCGCCCACCTAAGCCAAAGTGTCCACCTTCTTATTGCCTTGAATGGAACAATGAAAAGGGATCCACATGAAAGTAATCTGAGAAGATTTTTCGGATAAAACATTCTGATGTTCCGTACGAAAAAGTTCACTGCAATTTTCATCGACGAAGAGCCTAAATAGAACTGAGACTGTCCGTGAAGATGAAATAATGGTCCGTGGACATTTTTTGCGACGTAAATTATCTGTAACACTTTTGTTTTTTAGTCATTATCGCACAAAAATCAAGTAAACAACATGTGTGACTGTACCTTTTTTTACAATATAAAAGAAACAAAGCGTAGATTGTTAGTTTTCCCGTTTGGTTCTATTCATCTACACGGTGCACCCGCCGTTTACTCGAGAAATAACATGCGCGCACAACCAAACTAATGCGTGCTCACGGCGTGCGAAGAAAATTCTTTTTGCGCGAATCGAGTAGTCTGCTCCTCGTGCGAGTCGACGGGTACACCTGGTGCAGAGAAATGCCAAGTCTGCTCATAAAGATACTTCACAGACGATATCTCGGAATTACACCACCTTTCTCTAATCGAACCAGCTTCAGACGTCTTGGAAAGTCGTCGCAAGCGGCGCGTACGTGCTCCATCGGCATCTCGTCCCAGATTTTCGTGATAACTCGCTTGAATTGCTCCAAAATTGTTATTTTATAGTCGTTCAGCTTTGACATCATGTATCCCCACACGAAATAATCCAGTGGATTCAGATCCGGAGACGACGGAGACAATTCATTCTTCGAAATGAAATCGGTCAAGTTTTCCTCACATCACGCCTGAACAACCTTTGCGGTGTGGGATGGGGCGCCATCTTGCTGGAAGCAGTAGTAATCGTCTTCAAACAATAGTTTAGCTTGAGGCAGAACATTTTTATTCAAAACCGTGTCCAGGTAGTACGCTGCGTTGGTTTTGACCCCTTTATCGATAAAAATAAGAGGCAGTTTACCTCTCTTGCAAATGGCTCCCCAAACCATCACTGACGTCTTATTTCGGAACCGGGAAACGTTCAGCTTGTCCGCAGGAGCTTGCTGGAGGCTTACACTCCAAACTCGATCATTTTGGCGATTGACTGTTTGCTCCAAAACGAACAGCTTCTCGTCCGAAAAAATTATCTCGTCATCTGCGCGCCAACCGAGCAACTCCCGCGACCGTTGGTACCTCTTGTCCTTCGTAGCTTTCGTAACCCCATTTTTTTGGTAACCCCTGTTTTTGTACGGTGTAAATTTTAAATTTTTGCGCAGAAGCAGGCGGATTGATTCTCGGTTCATTTTAAGGTTCCTGGCCAGCTTCCGTGCAGATTGGGCGGAATTCCGGCGAATTCGGTCTCGTATAATCTTTTTCAGCCTTGGAGTTCTCACAGACCTTGGTCGTCCAGATCGTGCCTTGTCCTCAGTGCCTCCGGTCTCTAGGTACCGATTTATGGTCCGGTACACGAATTTCCGGTTGATTCCGAGCGGTTTTAGGTGTTTGAATATGTGTCCGGGTTTGTACCCTTTTACATATTCAGCGATAACAGCTGCTCTTAACTCTACCATGGCTCACAACTCAATGTAAACAAACTGCACAGAAACGAAACTCTGCCACTTTGGGCAGCAAAGTTAACCTATTCATTTGACATACAAATGGCACCAGAGAGATGCAACGTGTAGGCTACAGGCGACCCCGAAAAAGTTTGACCGGATTTTTTTGTCACCGTGTAATCAACTTGAAACCCACTTGATTGATTCAGCTCACATTATTGCTAAAACGGTTGAACAATAATAACAAAAATTTATTGTTGTGAAAAACTCTTGTAATAAAATTATTTAAAAAAAAGGTTTTACTCAAACCAACTTCTAATATTTGAGCTTGGAAGTGCAAAACAATGGATTTTAAAAAGATCATCGAAGCCCATATAATAATCATTTTGGTTTCCAACATTTGGTTTTACGTTCTCATTATTGAATACGAAGACGAATTGAATTTGAATCGAAAATACCGTACAAAGCAATGAAAGTAGAGATATGAACTTTGAAGAGCATGGATATCTTGCACCATGATGTAGGGGAACTGCTCCATTATTCATCTCAATCAGCCGATATTCACGAAGAATGCACGGATTAAAAGCCGAATTTTCACGGAATCATAGAACAAACAAACTAAATATGCTCACGTGCTCTTATGGAATAGTTTAGCATTGTATATTTAGTAATATTAGCTAGATTTATCCTGAGTTTTGTAAAACAAGCCATTTTTCCCAACGCTTCAATATCCATCTCAACACTTGAATCACTGCTCAATTATTCATTTCACGACACCCCCATATTCATCACACTGTTAATCATGAATGAATCACATTATTATGAATGAACGTAGCCACAGTCCGTCGTAGTAGGTTACCTAGATATCCGCTGTAGTTGTTTACGTGCAAAATTGGTAAACTAGGTAACCACTACAGTGCTGTAGATTTATGTCAATTATGTCGGAATGATTCCACATTTTCAGTATGATTTTTTGTTATTAACAGAAACTGATTTGGCAACTTTCGATTTTCTTCAACGCAGTGAAAACAGATGAAAATACAAACAGATGAAATTTAGGAATTGTAGAAATTCATCTCATATATTTCTGCTAATTCAAGCTTGATTTTTGAAATTTGACGTGATTATTTCAAAGATTAAAGTATTCTTAGTGTAGTGAGTGATTTGTTTAGTGATTAAAATAAAAAATGGTTTGCTAGTGATAAAAAAACATTGGTTGGCTGCTGAACGAGCCCCGTTGTAGCCGTATAGAACAATGCGCGGATTTAGTTTTTTGAGGTAGGTGATTGTATTAAATGGGTTTTCGAATGCAGATGCTCGACTATAATATCAAAGTTAGAGTCAAGTGAGTTTTTGAGGATTCTACTTTATGAGAAATCTAAAGTGAACTAAGAAGAATCCGTTCCATGGATTAGCAGATTGGTTTAGTTAGAAAATATGCGTTTTTTCCTGTTTTCATGTTGTATGAGATGAATATATGGGCTGAGATGAATAATGGAGCAGTTCCCCTAATACATCCATGATTTGTAGATAACACTAATCGATAAGAGCGAAAAAATGCTTTAAAGTCCAAACTAAAAAAAAAATAGTAAAAATAATATACTGTGAATTTTGGGGCCCCTTGCAAGTTTGGAAGTGCGTTTAAAGGCCGCAGAGTAATTACTCATCGGGTTCGTCGCTTATCCGTTTGCTCACGAGAAACTTCATAGTAGCACTTTAAACATGGCTAGGTGCACCAAAATTCACAGGAACGGTTTAAAAGCTATGATCTTTCATTTTTCCCACTATGAGCTCAAAGGAATTTGCTGTCAACATAAGTTTGCCCTTGAGCTTCAACCGAAAAATAAAAATTCACAGGAATGATATGAACGGTGTAATCTTCCATCATTTATCAGTTTGAGCTCTAGGGCAAAACCTGCGGTGAACAGTGTAATTTGATTGAGATTTCCGATGGATTTTCGACTGATATATTGATTAGGTAGTAGAGTTAATTTCATTAATTTTTTCAATTCAAAAGAAAATATCTGATAGTAATTTTATGATCATGACTTTATGATCAATTACGATGATTTTGTGACGTTATCGACATGAAATTTCAATAGTTTTTTTAAAATAATTTTGAGCTGGTCTCATAATCCTTTTTGAGTAATTAGGTATGATATTATTTCTTGAGATTTTTATGATATAATCATTACGAGTAGATCCAATAGAACAATAGAACGGATTCTTAAATCTGATTTTGATTGAGGACCAAACGTAACATAGTGTGGTCATCAAGGTTCAGCACTTTATTAGAGACTTTCAAACTTTTATTAGTGAATTGTTTTTGAGTATGACACATTAGTTTGGCACTGTTTTCCTGACAAAATTTCGAGATGAATTTCGAAATCTTTTTCGCGTTTGGTGAGACTGGAATATGTGGCAAATTTGTGTGGAACGGCTATCACGGTATTGTTATTTGCGCTAAATTTCGCTGAGCAAAAAAAGTCAAATGAAATAATATATTCTCAGAAAACTAAGCTGTATAGTCGAAATTCACCTGGAATATTTGAATCCAGAATTGGTGATCGTATAAGAGTTGGCACAAATTTGAAGGTTGTAGGTAGTCAGTAAATTATTTTCCCGAGTCTAGTTGCTACAAGGTACATTAATAACCATGTACCCCCTTTTAAATTAATTTAGATGGAGGCGCCTCGTTAACTACAATGTTGATGATAAAGCGACAAGGTTTTTAAATGAAATTGTGCTCAGGAAAGAGTACGAATTAAATAAGAAAGAAAAGTGTAAAATTCACAAACGACTGTTGTACAGCAATTAAATGCTGGAATTTGGTTTTACTCTCTTAAAAACAAATTTCACAATAAATGAAAACAATTTCAGGACGTGTCATTATCCTTCTACTAACCAATCACAAACGAATTAAAGTAAACAGTACTTTTAATATCTTTAAAAATTTTTGTAGTCTCATCATCACTTGATAACAAAAAATAAGCGCTCCAATAAATCGCCATCGGAAGACGACAGTTTTTATGCCTTTCCGTTGCAATCAGAAGCCCGTTCTTCCTCCCACGCTTTGCCTCGGGCTAGTTTCAAAACAAGTTTCCATTCGATAGTGCAGTTCACTCCACACTACCCTGCAGTACAGTGCACCCTTTGTTCATCACCCGGCGAAGCTATGTTTGAGTGTTTGCGCGTCCAACCGGAACGCGGATGTTTGCTTTTGTTAGAAATTTCCTGTTCGGTGTTTTTCCACTAACGACGGCAAACATTGACGACGACGGCGATGACGGTGACGGCGAACAACAACGACGGAATGCTGGCACATGACGCAGCGTTCAGGGTTCTGCGTCATCGTTGTTGCAGAGTCGATGACTTTGATTTCTAAAGCGGGTGTAGTCCTGCTGCCTGCTGTGCGGCAGATGCTTCCCAGCTGGTTAATTCCTCACGAACCGTGTTGAATATGTATGCACTGGCCGGGATGGCCAACAGCAGATGGAGTCCATATTTCAAATAAAATTTTCCCAGTTGGAAGTTATTGAAATGTTTGGGATAGCTTACGTCGCTTTTAGATGAGACCTTCCGAATTTGATGATTAATGCACCTAATTGAATGCGATCAATTTGTAAGAGAAAAAGTTTGGTAATCACTAAAATACTTGTCGAATAGATGTCTGAAGTATTCGATAAATTAGATTTTGGAATCGTTTTGCCTCATTGCAACATAAGCTTCTTAATAGATATTATAATTCGCTTGTACCGAAGTCAAAATAAGTCAAGCTGATCGTTCATTTCGTTTGCAGGGATTTATTGGCTTGCGTGTCATGTTTGTTAGTTGAACTCTCAATTTCGTATCTCAACAAAATGAAAATGCCTTCGCAAACCAAAATAAAATAGAGAAGAAAAAACTTGTCAAAAGGATTCCTTGCCACTACATGAACTCTCTACATTCTTTGAAGGGAAACAAGTTGCATCTTCGATCCGGCTTCACAGCTCTGATGTTGTGCGCATAGACCACTTCACAAATCACCGATGATAGGCCGGATGCAGAAGGATTTACTCCTCCCGTCCATTTCGAAGCTTTGAGTCATGCTCGAACAATGACACAAACTTGCTCATACACAAGCACACACAGCCAGACTATCGAAGCTGGCCGACTGCCCGGCTCGGTTGGCTCCGGTCGGTGGCGGAAGGAAGCTAAAAATACTTTCAGAACTTCCTACAATGCCGAGGCGCTACATGATCAACAATTTTCCAGCTGAATAAACCCTGGAGTGGCGGGCGGGGTTGGTGGTTGGTATGGAACAACTATGAAGCTTACGGAAATCAACCTCGCAGTTGCACGATTGAAAAATCGCAATGGAGTGTACACTGAAGAACGAGTTTTGATTGAAAAAGTTTTGGCGCTAAAAATAAACTGTAATGTAGAATAAACAAGGCTTGCCGTTTAGCGATACGCAGCAGGATGGAGGTCCAAAATTTTTTCTCCGAATTCGGTGCTTTGAGCTGGTATTTCTTACGAAGAACATTTCGTACTGTGTACTCCCTAATCTTCATTTGGCTCTCAGGCCGGCCTCTTCCTTGTGGTTGCTGCACACTAGTGAACCAGTGATGTGTATGATGGTGTTTTGTATGTCCAACCAGGCGTGCTTCCGGTCTTGTTACTTGGCCGACGATTCAGAATGGGCTGCCCTGGATTGCCCGGGGAAATGCATCGAGATGGGGAAAAGTTTGCGAAGAGATTCCTTTGAGTGATAGAGACATCAATAGTGGAAGTGTTCAGCAGCTCTGATGCGCACGAAAATGTTTCCATTATGGCTGGTGCTTGCATTAAGCGAAAGTTGATTTACCGAGCAAAACGTTCAATCAAAGCGATGGCTTCTAAAATATAATAAACCTATGTTTCGATCCGAGGATGGGCTTGTGTCTGAAATATTTGCTACAGGTACCGGGGGTAGTATTAAGATTAACTTTCATAATTCCAAATATTTCTGCCATTTTGCTGCCCTAATTGGATTACCCTTCCCGCCTGCAACTGGACCTACGGTAGAGGTAAAATTCTACTCAGTCAAAAAGCGTCCGAACCCAGGACCGAGTGGCGGGGCTGCAAAAAATCTCATCAAGATAATCCTATACACAATCCCGCAGAAGTCAGCGGCCAAAGGTTTTATGAACCTCTTCCGTCTTTTTTTTTTCTTTATCCCTCCGCTAGTTCTAGTAAATGTCGTGTAAAGCAATAAAATTCAATTTTATTTTAATAAGCATCCCATCGTCATTTTCATCGCTGTCGGCCTCGCCATCGCCGTCGTCGTCGTCGTCGTTCTTGTTTGCTCTTTGGCTTGAACCTGGGCAACCTTTTTTATAACCAATCAAAGTTGCTTATAGAAAAACGAAAAAAAGTAAAACGAATCCAAAAGCGACCGATTTCGCTTATGCTGTGGAATTTTGTCTGCCAGAGGTTAACGATAGCTCCGGTCCGCTTGTTTACCTATATCCACCTGCTATAAGCCCGAACTGAAACTGAACAGTGGGCGATCCTTCCCCCTGTCGCCGCCAGTTCGATGGAACGAAAAAAGGAGCTAGTTTTTGAATCCGCTTCGAATGCTCTGCTTCAGCCGCCGCTCGCCACTGGGACGTGAATAACCACAAATAGAAACGAAATGGAAATCTACTCACTCCTCGTTACGTTATCGGAGCTGGAGGGTTGCCATATTGCGGTTCTTTGAATTTCGAAGTTTATTCACTTCCAGCCCCACAGTAGATGGGCCGATTCGACAGGAGACGCCATGTCTTGTTCGAGAGGGAGCGGTCAGTCCGGTTGGGCTGCATTTACACACTTGCATTCTGTTTGCCAGCGTAGTTTGAATGGTAAATTTCAATTATGTATGCGGCATGGTTTACTTGAGTAAACTTTGGAACAGGCAGACCGGGCTAATCCATTAGTAGTTTCATTAGTACTTTCTGCTTTTCGTAAGCAAGTTAGTGAAAAGTTTTCTTGGCTTGATTAACAGAGGGCATCGAACTGAAAACAACTCTAGCTTCAAATTTGTTCAATGAAGGATTGTAAATATTGCCACCCAAGAGGTTTGGCGTCCTATACATTTATATGTTAACTATATGAAGAATTTCAATTTACGTGAAAATCAAATGAACTTTTTTCGGTAGATTGGTTGTATTTGCGGATACGCAAACTACCATAAGAACACCACGTCGTTTAATTTGTTGATTTTTCTATTTTCTCAAAAGAGCGAAAGTAATGGATTTGGTCAAAGTACGATAGTTAGTGTCAGTAGGATCGTAGTGCTAGCCCCGCAGTTGTCCTCTACATTAAAAAGTCGATTGCGAAGTCTGTGTGTAACAAACAGAAAAGGTCGAGATCCGAAACGAAATGTAGCACCAAGCTTTCGTTTTTAACCCGTAAAGACCCGAGACGGAACTTATTTTTTGAAAATGATCGTTCTCAGCACTGGCGCGGTCGATTTGAGAAAACTTGGAATATTATTCAAGGGGAATAGTTGCATTAAGTTTTGGTATAGGTACCACCGCATGGGACCCCTACCCATTTCCGTGAGATGCAAATATGTCTGTGTTTTTTGCTACTTTTTCAAACAGATTGAGCAAATGATGAGAATTAACATAGGTTTCAATTGTTCCATGTATCAAAACATGTCAGGTAGATGAAATATGGCAAAAAAGAGTGAATTTAGAAGTTTCCAGAATATTTCAGTACAAAATCACAAAGCCACGTATTTTTAAAAAAAAATCAAAAAACATTGTCGTCCTTTCATTTTTTAGCTCTACATTTTTTAGAATAAGGTTTCCTGAATCCATACATGATGAAATATTTATTCTAGCATGCATAAATTTTGAGAAAATCAATTTTTCATAAAAACTCGTACTTTATCAAATTCAAACTCATTTTTCTTGAAATATGTGCATGCTAAAATAAATATTTCATCGTGTAGGAATTCAGGAAACCATATTCTAAAAATGTAGAACTAAAAACTTGAAGGAGGACAATGTTTTTTAAAATATTTAAAAATACATAGTTTTGTGATTTTGTACTGAAATATTCTGAAAACTTCCAAATTCATTCTTATTTGTCATATTTCATCTACCTGACATGATTTGATAAATGAAACAATTGATACCTATGAAATTCTCATCATTTGCTCAATCTGTTTGAAAAAAGTAGCAAAAAAACACAGACATATTTGCATCTCACGGGAATGGGGAGAGGTCCAGAGGAGTGGAACCTATACCAAAACTTAATGCAACTATTCCCCTTGAATAATATTCCAAGTTTTCTCAAATCGACCGCGCCAGTGCCGAGAACGATCATTTTCAAAAAATAAGTTCCGTCTCGGGTCTTTACGGGATAATGATCAAATATTATTAACCAAAATGTATAGTTAAAAACGATGTAGATTTTGAAATTTTCAATTTAAACTTAAGGTGTTAACAATTCGGTCTCTAATAAAGTATAGCTTGTGATACATAGACTAGCAAAAACTACAACATAAATCAATATAAATGATCCTGGAATAGAATGACGTTAATGCGTTATAAACAATAATTTATTTAAATACAATAATCAATTAAACACTTTTTGCGCAGTTGTTATCGCTGACATAAAGTTTTTGGCGAGTGACAGAAAAATATATTAACTTCTTCAAAGATGAGTACTGAAAAATGCTTTGGTTTTTCTCACAAAAGTGAGAAGTTAGTTTGGTTTAGTATCTTTTTTGGATTGCCATTTACTATTGACACAAGATGATTCTAGTTCTCTTGTTATTCTCTACATACCCTGCACATGGACAAAAAAGATCATCGCCTGGACTGTAGCAATTATCGGGGCATAACTCTTCTCAATACCGTGTACAAAATTCTCTCCCGCATCCTGTTCCACAGACTGAGGCCGTTGCAGGAGACCTTTGTTGGCGAGTACCAATGCGGTTTTCGAGGGGGACGCTCCACGACGGACCAAATGTTTACCTTGCGACAAATCCTCGATAAATTTCGAAAGTTTAACTTGCAGACACACTATCTGTTCATACACTTCAAGGCAGCGTACGATTCAGTTAAGAGAAATGTGGTATGGCAGATTATGATCGAACATGGCTTCCCATCAATGCTGATTAGGCAGATACGTGCCACCCTTGAAGGTTCTACATCAAACGTCAGGATAGCCGGTAGGATATCGGACTCGTTCGTGACGTTAGATGGTTTGAAGCAGGGTGACGGGCTGTCGAACTAATTGTTCAACATCGCATTGGAAAGTGCTATACGGAGGGCTGGTGTGCAGAGAAGCGGCACCATCATTACGAAGTCGCACATGCTTCTCGGTTTTGCGGACGATATCGACATCATTGGTACCAACCGTAGAGCTGTGGAAGAGGCCTTCGGACCTCTCAGGAGGGAAGCTGCGAGATTAGGGCTTGTCAGAAACTCTGCCAAAACGAAATACATGGTGGCTGGCAGAGTGCGTGGTAGTCCGTCGGAGGTTGGTGCTGCCGTGGTGCTAGATGGGGAAACATTTGAAGTAGTCGACGAATTTATTTACCTGGGAACATTAGTGACATGTGACTACGAGGATAGCCGTGAGATAAAGAGGCGGATAGCAACCGCAAACAAGGCCTTTTACGGACTACGTAACCAGCTAAGGTCCCGCATTCTGCAAATCCGTACAAAACTTGCACTCTATAAAACACTGATTCTGCCGGTGGCCCTTCCGGCCATGAATCATGGACGCTGAAAGAGGCTAATCGGCGAGCTCTTGGTGTTTTTTAACGTGAATTTTGCGTTCAATCCTAGGTGGCAAACTAGATAATGGTGTTTGGCGCAGACGCATGAACCATGAAGTGTACCAGGCATACAAATCGGCGGATATAGTCAAGCGGATAAAACACGGCAGGCTTCAGTGGGCTGGGCATGTAGCGAGAATGAAGAGCGTCAAGCGAAGGCTATATTTAGCAGGAATCCCGATAGAGGTCGCCGACTTCGGGGTAGACCCCGCACTAGTTGGATGTGGTCTGTCGACGAGGATACACGCGAAATAGGTGTTATGGGCGATTGGAGGATAGCAGCCCAAGACCGAGGGACATAGCGACGCATTCTGGATTCGGCACTGGATCGATAATCGGTCTGTCGCCTTAAAAGTAAGTAAAGTAAGTTAGTGCACATGCAAGCAAACAAGACATCACGGTCATTAACAAACACTACCCGCAAACTCATAGCTATGAGCAGTGGCTAGATGGTTGAAAAAAAAAAACAAAATAAAAACGACGCAAAATTTTTAACAGGTCCGGAGATGTTCAGCAATGCTGTGCAGTTCGCCGGTTAGTCCGTCTGCTTTGGAACGCTGTGATCGAAAGCGTGGCCTGCTCACCCTTCCTGCGCTAAAATTAGCTGCTGCTCTGCCGATTGCGAGCGACTTTCCAATAAGAGCTAACCGTCCCCTCGCAGCAGTAATAAATTTTTGATCTGTTGATGCTAAAGGCGCCTAACGATGAATTCATCGTTAAAAATTTTGGTATGATTTACCTCCGAAAAGAAAAATGAAAGTGAAAAAAGCTCTTGGACGCGTTGGAAACATTGTAACACTTGAAGTATTTGAAATTGTGTGTAACAATGAAATAATTCAGAATGTTGTTAAATGATTCAAAAGACAGAGTTGTACTAGTAAATGGACATGTTTCGTTTTGATCGGATCTTTGCTCAAATGATTTGTTTATAGTGTGAATAAAGTATGTTCGGAGCAAAATTTCACTAGAACATAACTTGGTTGATAGTTATTTTACATTGATATGAATCCAAAAGAATATATAAATACTTTTATTTTATTTTTCTCTAAACATGATGTGACTTTGAGCGTGTGAATTTGCAAGCTAACAGGTAATCGCTCCTATATTCATCCCAGTACCTATATTCATCTCATCACGCCTTTTCGATCAATTTAACGTCAAACTTTACCATATAATAAAACGTAAAACTTTCAACAACTTGCCTAATCGAGAAGCAAATAGATTTACTTTCAAAATTTGTAGAATTTTGACGGTAAATTCGACAAATGAGAGAAATAAGATGAATATAGGTGCACCTGGCTGTTGAAATGAATAATGGAGCGATTACCCTATATCTGTTCCATTGCTGTTTAGTTACAATTTTCGGGTGTCCAAATTATTGTGGTTTCGGAGTTACAGTTCGTAATGTTCGATACCATAACAGAGAATTTTTTTTTTTGTGAATTTGGCGAATCCTTGATTTTTTTTGTTTACTTTGCATAAATGTTTTGTTGTTTTATGAATAAATGAGAAAAATTTAATTTTCGACCAGCCCCCCTTAAAGTCATGGAGTATTTTACTTTTTGGATAATTTTTCTCTCTATCCTATTTTTTATATCACTCTCCCTTATTTTCAACTGCTATTCATTTCTCAAAAGGAACTAAGAGTGAAAGACAACACTGTGCATAATTTGCATACTCTGTGTAGTTCGTAAATTGATTGAAAAACATGAATCTTTTATTTTCAATTGTTTTTTACTAAATTAGATTTTACCATACAGCCTAGGTCTTCAAAAAGAGTTACGAGTACACTTTTAACACCTTCATTTAAAAAAATGAATTTGAAATAGAATTAAATTAACAACATTCAACAGCATTTTGAATTGACATTTCAACAGCAGTTATAAGAATTTCAATAAAATCTTTTACCACTTGATCCTGACTGATTTTATCAAAATTTTTGTTGATTTCTTGAAATATTCATACGTATAATTCAAGCAACTTTAATATGATAACAAAGCATTTAACGCGTTTCTGTGTAATTCTGAACTATAATTCCTTGAGTGTAAGTTTGAAGAACTTTGCTGCAATTCGTAGAAAATATTCGATGCTAATCCATGATCTATAATCATTATGTTCTTTTCTGGGTCTTGCAATTTTTGAAAACGAAGCCGTTGTGTTATTTGAAGTTGGATTATGGGGAATTTTTCAATAGTATAGTGGATTATGGGGAATTATATCAATAGTATGAATTGACAAAAATATTTGCTGTTCTGGAATGAAAACTGCATCATTGTTATCTTTACTGTTTTTTGTTATCATTACTGTTCGATTATGTCAAAAATTCAGTATTTTGTTTACCCTTTGGAAAACCATGTCTTCAATTTAATTTTAAACAATTTGGTTTACTGGCATTAAAAATTTATGTGTAGTAATAGTTAGTATAACGAAGGTTTCTGCACTGCTAGGTGGATTAATTCTGGTGTTTTTATATAATTGAAGTCAACTGTAAAAAAAAATGATCATTGCCCATTGATCCTTATTGCCTTTCTCCTAGAAAGGTATAGCAATCACTGGAAAAACCAAAGGTATGAAAGTGGTCCCAATGGCCGAATGTGATATACCACTCGACCCCTTTCGACGAACTGAGCATTTTCTGTATGTATGTATGTATGTATGTGTGTATGTGTGTATGTGTGTGTGTATGTGCAACTTTTTTTTTGTCACTCACTTTTCTCAGAGCCGGCTGGACCGATTTTGATAAAATTAATTGCAAATGAAAGGTCTAGTTGCGCCATAGGTTGCTATTGAATTTCATTGTAATCGGATTTTTAGTTTAGAGGTTGTGTATCAAAAGTAAAAATCACGAAACATCAATATCTCAGAAACCACATAACCGATTTCAATAAAACTGGTTTCAAATGATCGGGCTGCCTCCAGAACCCTTAACTTTCAAATTTCGTTATGATTGAACATATGGTTCAAAAGTTATGTAAAGAAAAGTTTACCTAAGGTTGTTTAAACTCACTCATTTTTCTCAGAGATGGCTGAACCGATTTTCACAAAATTAGTGTCAAATGTAAGGTCTAGTTGCCCCATAGGTTGCTATTTAATTTAATTGCAATCGGATTGTAACTTTGACCGTTGTTCATAAAAATGTGAAATCACATAATGAAAGTAAACATATTGACTTTCTCCTAACGATCACTGGCTAATTAAAAGGTAGAAAAGTGATCCAAATGGCCGAATGTCATATACTACTCGACTCAGTACGACGAATCGAGCATTTTCTGCATGTATGCATGTATATGTTTGTGTGTCGGTGTGTACGTGTGTATGTGCACCTTTTTTTCGTATGTGAACTCACTTTTCTCAGAAATGGTCTGACCGATTCTTTCTATCTTGGTGTCAAATGAAGGGTCTATTCGCCGTTTTGGTTGCTATTGAATTTCATTGTAATCAAACTTTTAGTTTTGGCGCTGCGTCAGAATGTGAAAATCGCTCTTATATCTCAGAAGCTATGAACATAGTTTAATTCAAATTATTGGGCTTTTAAACCCTTAAACAATGAATTACATGATGTTTAAACATGTGGTTTGAAAGTTATAGAAAGAAACGTAATCCGCAGACTGTTTAAAACTATAGCTCCAATCAAAATATGTGGCCTCAACATCATTTAAATTTGATATTGTACTATTTCAATGTTTGCGGCCTTGCTCGGGATTGAAGTTGAAATTAAAAGTCATTTCTATCATTTCACTTTTTTCCTTTCTCCTATTGCCTTTCTCCTAAAAAGGTATAGCAATCACTGCAAAAACTACAGGTATAAAAGTGCTCAAAAGGGCCGGATGTCGTTTATCACTCGACTCAGTTCGAAGAGCTGAGCATTTGATGTTTATATATATATATATATATATATATATATATATATATATATATATATATATATATATATATATATATATATTTATATATATATATATATATATATATATATATATATATATATATATATATATATATATATATATATATATATGTGTGTGTGTGTATGTGTGTGTGTGTGTGTGTGTGTGTGTCTGTTTGTATAACGCTCTCCCAATCTCACTCGATTTTCTCAGAAATGGCTGAACCGATTTCAATGAAATCAATTGCAAATGAAAGGTCTAGTTGCCCTATAAGACCCTATAAAATTATATTGTAATATGATTTCTAGTTTATAGGTTATGTATCAAAATGTAAAAATCATGAAACATCAATATCTCAGAAACTACACAACCGATTTGAATAAAATTGGTTTCAAATGAACGGGCTACCTAAAAACCCTCAACTTTTTAATTTTATGAAGATTGAACATATGGTTCAGAAGTTACAGAAAGAAACGTGTTCTGAAGACTGTTTAATCTAACTCATGTTTCTCAGAGATGGCTGGACCGATTTTCATAAAATCAATGTCATATGGAAGGTCTTGTTGCCCCATAGGACACTAATGATTTTTTTTTTGCAAACGGATTATTACTTTGCCTGTTATGTTTAAAAATGTGAAATCCAGCTATGAAAAGAAATATATTCCGAAAACTACTTGGACTCACTCACTTTTCTCAGAGATAGTTGAACCGATTTCCACAGAATTAGTATCAAATGAAAGGACTAGCTGCCTCATAACACTCCATTGAATTTTGCTGTAATCGAGCTGTAACTTCGTCTGTAATGTATCGAAATGTGAAAATCACGAAAATTCATTATCTTAGAAACTACACAACCGATTTGAACAATATAGATATCATATGAACGGGCAAGTTAAGGGTTAACTGATGAATTATGATTAAACACGTTGTTTCAAAGTTTGGCAGCCCTATACGTTTCCTTTTGATTTGATTGTAATCAAACTTGAGCAACCGTTATATTTAAATTTGTAAAACAACGAAAGTCTATTATCTCAAGTATTAAACGACTTATTTGAACATAATTAGTGTCATACAAAGGAGTCATCTCTCACAATTACAAGTAACAAACTTCATAACAATTTGATATGCTGTTCAAAAGTTTTGGAAAGTAAAGAAATTCAAAGACTATTCAACACTTTACCTGCTTTGATCAATATAGGGGTACTGGGGGTAAGCCCGGCACTGAGGGTAAGACCGTCACCACTAGGATTTTACTAGAAAACGCTAAATAACTGTGTTTTGGAATATGTCAAGTGTTGGTATTTAATATTTTAGACATTTTAAGACACATCGAAGCCACCTTGAAACGTCAAACGTCAAAATAATAGACAAAACATACGCTACTGCAGCTGATGTGTAAACAAATGTAATTTTTCGTGAGTGGAACTTAAGCTTCTATTCATTTGAAAAGACTAAAATAATTTTTCGTTGCTCTACAATTTATTGCCTGGATTGTTAGCAATCACAGGAATTCGATCTGAGGTAAATTGAAGCGATAAATTTGTAGAAATACTCGTTTTAAAAAAATGTATGCTGTCGGGGTAACACCGTCACCCAGTGAGTGGGGTAAGCCCGACATGGTCTGAGACTAGTTGGATGTTACTAACACATATTTCTCAACTATTACCGATGTCTCGCTGATAAATAAATTAATTAATCGACTTAGAACCATGCGCTCAAGCTCTTCTGTGATTTATTATTGATTCCAAGGGTTATTAGAGCTGTCAAATGTACTGAATCAAGTCTCAAAACTGACGGCTTTTCCGGTGGTATTTGAAATATGCTCCGGTGTGGTCAATGTGTTCCTGGCTTCAATGAAACTAGTTAATAATATGATTTAACGTGCCACATGATAAGCTTGCCGAGTATCAATTTCTTTCATTGTTTATACATAATGTTCACCGGAACTTGTTCCGGCAATCTACCCAGAACCAGTTAACTGACAACAACCAAATTCAACAGTAACATACAGAAATGTAAGATCTCTCATTCGGCGGTTTCCGAATTCAAATTGGTTCAGTTAATTCGAGTTAATTCATGAACAAACTTAGTTGCCGGTGTTACCCCCAAGGGGTGCCGGTTTCACCCGCACTGATTGCTAAACGTCGTTTTTATCTTAGTTTCAAAACATCACTACTCCTTGTAAAATAACAGTTTGAACATACTGAAAACCTTCATATCTTGTAGAAAACAATCTGGGCAATGATTCTGTGAAAGAAATATAACAATATTCGCCATCAAGTGCTACTAAAGAATCATTTTCCTTAGGGGGCCGGGCTTACCCCCAGTACCCCTATACGGCCTCAACTTGATTTAAATGTGGTATCGTACTATTTGAACGTTCCCGGTATCGCTCGTGATTAAATTGTTCGAAATTAAGTGTCATTTCTTTTATTTCGCTATTTCTTAAGCACTAACATTACGTCAAATTTCATATTTTATACTTCAATTAGTCACATATAGCCTTATTAAGAAATATCTGCGGCAAATTTCTTTGGAAGGGTCAGTTTTCTAAAGTTGAGCGCAAAGAGTTGTATTTGCCAGTATGCAAAGGAGGTCTCTCTCTTGTCGATATAGAATCAAAATCAAAAGCACTTTTCATAAAAAATGTTCTTGTATCGAAAATCAAGCCATTATCGATGAATTCATGCTTCATCAAGAAAATAATGCGAGTCTCACAAAAAATACGCGTGACTGGATTCAAACGGCACAAAGCCTTCGGAATTTAAATTACACCGCATGCCAACAGTTTTACGACTATCTGATTGATTTGCAGAACAATACGATCAAGCAACAAGTTACTGGACCAAATATGCTCTGGGAAAATATTTTTGAGAATACCAGTCGTAGTTTTTTGTCATCTGATGCTAAGACAACGTTGTTTTTAGTAACAAGAGATATTATTCCATCCAAGGTGAAGCTCTTCAATCATCGCGTAAGAGGAGTTGATTCTTCTACGTGCAATTATTGCAGAAGAATTGATACAGTGGAACATAGGATTAAAATGTGCTTAGCTTCGAATTTAATTTGGGGATGGCTGAATGGAATAATTAAAAACAAATTCAAAATCAATATAAATGACGCTCAAGAACTGCTGTTCTGCGGCATAAGCAAGAGAAATTTCAAGTATAAGGCTGCATTATGGCTAATGGTAGAAACTATGTCGTATTGTCTGGTCAAGAATGATACGGGAAATATAAAAGAGTTGCAAAGTAGAATCCGTGAAACGCGTTGGAATAAACGAAAAATATTTGCAATTGAATTTAAACACTTTTTGAACATATTTTAAAACAAAAACTGTTATTTGTAACGAAGTTGAATGGAAAATGTATACTATAGTTAAGTGTGATTTGTAGAATATATGTTATATTGTTCAAATAAATAATAAAAAAAAAATTACAACATCAATATTTTTGAACCCAAAGAGTGAATATACCTTTATTGGATTTAAGCATTCATGTAAATCTATTTTTACAAACAATAAGTTTGAATGAGAAAGGCTGAGTCTGACCGCTAGTCGGATTAATTTAGGTTTTCCTAATCCATCACCTTCTTGCCAAGTTTTTCGGTGAAAATGGCTTTCTCCGTTTCGGGGATATCCTTATTTTTGCTTACAGTGAAATATTGTGGCCCAGGAAGGTTTTTATAGTCCAATTTCACATATGTTTCATCGTCCATGATGATGCAACCAGAATTTTTGCAATATTCTGAATCATACAGTTTCTGGGCTCTTGGTTTGACAGAAGCGGTTTGATTTGGATTCCTTTTAGGTATTCAAAAACTAAACCGTTTTTTGATGTTATGACGTACAGAAATGTGTAAACAAAAGGACGCAGCCAGTAGAATTCGAAACATTTCAATCGATTCAAAATGACCGTTGACATTAGGTGTGCTTATAATTTCGGGAACAGACTATAGTTCTTCAAAGTTTTCCTCATAGGTTGCAACATTTTGTGAGACAGCCCTCCTTTCCCTTCCCCCAAGCGGTAGGTATTTTGTGGACATTTCGTTACAAAATTTCAGTCGGTTTCGCGCTACTAGGGAACGAAATGAAATGTGTCATTAGATGGAGGCCCATTTTTTTTTCTGTGTGGACTCATCACTGCGACCAGAGCTTAGATCGATTGTGATATTGTTCAGGTTTTTTTCTGTACTACGCACTTCATATTATTAGCAGTAACACTATTGAAGTAAGTGATACGCTTGTCATTCATATCAGTGCTTATGTGCAATTACTTTTCCGTTTCAAGCTTACTGCTCTACTATACCGAGCCTCTGTCCATCCTTACAATATGTTACTCACACCAGTTTTGTTATACTAGGGACTTATTTTTGTTAGGAGGAGAGTCAACAGGGGTACTGTAGAATCCAGATTGAAGGAAGGGTACGTGGTGGGGAGCCTGAGAATAAACCCATGCTAAAAGTCTTTTGACAACCAAATGGCCAGATTCTACTAAGATTCGAACCCACGACCACTCGCTTACCAAAGCGGATTCTGTAACCTTGCGGCTACGGAGGCCCATATATGACCGTCTATTTTATCGCTAACCGTCTGCTCTCGCTTATTTTCCGTCGGTCTAGTTCCGCCACTGTTGTTGTGTCAATCACCGACGCTCGGGGAGGCGACTTCACCCAGGACCCTAACTTACGGCCCGTTGATTAACGGAACGGCGCCAACAGCTTAGCTTCCTCGTGCAATGAAAGGCGGGATCCCAGAGATTTTTCGCCTCTTAAATCTCCCGGTGTCGCCTAGGATTAAATTTAGACCAGTAGGGTTGGTTGCGAGTGGATCACGCCACCCCACAACTAACAACACCTATGTCGGCGTTGGGATTCAAACCCAGGCCACCAGCGTGGTTGGCTGAGATGTTACCAACTACGACCAGACTTCACCAGGCACGACACGAGGAGCTTCTATGAAGCGATTAACGAAGTTAAGGACAGGACGGTGCCAGTTCCTGCCATGTGTAGTGACAGGAAGGGTAGCCTGATTACCGTTCAGTCGCAGGTGGCCAGGAGTTGGAAACAACTTTTCGAGGTCTTGGCGAACGGTTAGACAGGTAGGAGAGTTGGCGAAAGGGAACAGGAGACAAAATTGGGAGAGGTGGATAAGCTGTGGATCTGCCAACCTTGGACGAGATGAAAAAGGCTTGCAGAGAGCTGAAGAACCACAAATCCACTGGGAAGGACTTATCGGGCAATTTTTTATCCCCACGAAATACGCGCTCTGCGGGACGCTGATCATCCCGTTGGCGCTCTATAGATATTAATCGTGAACGTGGAAGGAGGCTGATCGGCAAGCGATTGACGTCTTCAACCGTAGAATCCTGCGATCAATAGTCGGTCAAGCTGAGGAAACACGGCTGGCCACCATGCTTGGTATACTCCTCAATATGTGAGAACAGTAGAGTGAGTTTTCACCGTTCACTTCTTGTCCAGTATGAGAGCTGCGCATAGCAATTTTCTGCACTACAGTTTTTTCTATTTTGTGCTGTGTCTCTGTTCCTCGTAGAACAACCAACACACTTGCTGCTTACATCACAGCTAAGCGCTGTTTTTTTTTTGCGAGCTCCTCTGATACACTCGATTCGCTGCTCTCTTCAAGCAAGTGCGTCGCTTTGCTCATCAGTGTGACAGTAGTTGTTTGCGCAGTGAAAGATAATTTTCTACACGGTAGTGTCTCTTAAAGTCGTGCGCGAGCGGTAGTATAATGTGGTTCAGCAGATTATCCTGAAGTCATGGTCTGAGGAAAAACTTTTTATGAACTGGTTGGAAAGATATCTATAAGCCCTATCTATCAAAAGAGACACAGACTCGAGTATAGCCACTATCGAGGCATGACCTTCCTCAATTCCGCATATAAAATTCACTACCGCATTCTGTCTCATAGACTAAGGCCGTCGCAGGATGCCTATGTTGGTGAATACCAGTACAGTTTTCGAGCGGGACGATTTGTAACGGACCAGATGTTCACCTTGAGACAGATCCTCGACACGTTTTGAGAACATAGCTTGCAGATTAACTGTTTATAGACTTCAAGGAGGCGTTCCTCTCAGTGAAACGCAGCCAGTTGTGGAAATTTATGCTTGACGGGCTCTCGAACTTGCAGTTCAACATAGCCTTGGAAGTTGCTGTACGAATGGCAGGTATACAGAGGAGCGGTATTATTACCATGAAGTCGTACATGCTTGCTTGGTGTTAATCGTAAAGCTGTGGAAGAGACCTTCACGACTCTCAGGATAGAAGTTGCAAGAATTTAATTTACCATGAACACTGCTAAACCGAAATACATGGTGGATGGCATAAAGCGTCCTACGGGCGTTGGATTGCGTAGCCAGCTTAGATCCCGCCGCCTACAGATCCCCACGAAATACGCGCTCTGAGGGACGCTGATCCTCCCGGTGGCGCTCTATAGATATTAATCGTAAACGTGGAAGGAGGCTGATCGGCAAGCGCTTGACGTCTTCAACCGTAGAATCCTGCCATCAATAGTCGGTCAAGCTAATGAAACACGGCTGGCCACCATGCTTGGTATACTCCTCAATATGTGAGAACAGTAGAGTGAGTATTCACCGTTCTCTTCTTGTCCAGTATGAGAGCTGCGCATTGCAATTTTCTGCACTACAGTTTTTTCTATTTTGTGCTGTGTCTCTGTTCCTCGTAGAACAACCAACACACTTGCTGCTTACATCACAGCTAAGCGCTGTTTTATTTTTGCGAGCTCCTCTGATACACTCGATTCACTGCTCTCTTCAAGCAAGTGCGTTGCTAAGCTCATCAGTGTGACAGTAGTTGTTTGTGCAGTGAAAGATAATTTCCTACACGGTAGTGTTTCTCCGAGGAGAAAAGACAAGCCTGCTGGCCACGTAGCACGTATGGCGGATGAGCGACCGGCAAAGATCCGCGTATAGAGGCCTTGGTATTTTCTGTCGACGAGGATGCCCGAACAGCGCACAGTGGGGCGACTCCATACAAAGGCTGGCCAAGCAAAAAAAGTGTCGATAAATGCGACAAAAACTTGGTATTTACATAATTTTGGGGCGCTGAACACGAATTTGGCATCCATTTTTTGTTTGGGGCCGTCCATAAAACACGAAATCCAATTTTTAATATATTTTTGGCTATTTTTTCCTTTTTTATAGAATTTTATGATCATTGACTACAAGTAGTGCCACCGGGCGAAAAAAAAACGTAATTTATGGATGACCCCTCGAACTAAACAAATTTTGCCGAAATATAGATATATTTTTTTAATAAACTAAAACAACATAAGTAATACAAACCAATTACAAATTGGAAAAATCATCATCAGCACCACCATCTTCCGCTGTGATCGCTTAAATCTCGTGTTGAATTGTTTCCAGAAAATTTGAAGTTCATTATACTGATCAGCAGTAAAAATGTCTTTCGCTGCAATTTTCATTTCTTCTAGTAATTTTCGATGTTTCATTGTTTCATATATATGTTATCTTCTTAATCCCGTTTCTATGGTTGAAAGAGGACATTTAAATACATGTATAACATGAATTGACAACTTACTAGACATTGAATTAGGTGGAGCCGCTGAAGTTAAAAACTCCATAATTAAATTCTACGAATTTATGAATTTGAAAACCAAGACACAGGAACGACACAACGTTCTAAAGAATACGAAAAGATGCGGAGGGAGACGACTGTTCTATGTTTTTTTTTTTCTCATAAAGCAAAATGTGTGCTTTACTTTTGTATGCAAACCAGTGCGAAGCAAAAGCAATCTTCAAACGGGATACTGTTAGCCGGAGTTTGATGGTATGAATTTGCTGCTAGTACATGACATTTCAATCAGTTTAGCGAATTTCATGATCATAAATTGAAACGAGCTGAATGTTTTTAATATTGTTTCAAATTTGCAGAAAGTTATAAAGTTTGACATAATCAATATTACATAAAGATTTGTTTACTGGTTTCTTGTTTAACGTTTATTTTATAACTATTTATTGATAAATTTTGTGATTTTTGTTTAAATTTATATTTTATCTTTACGGATTGAGTACGGTATCATAAATTTTCATTAATGGGGTATCATGGTTATGATTAAAATTAATCCTGGATGAAATTTCAACTTCAAAAATAAAACCTAAAAAAATCTGCTATCGCTTTTTTCACTAAAGTGACAATTTGCGCAGTTTTGCGCAGCAACGGATAGTATGCATTTGAAAGCTTACGTTTTTACCTAAATTTTGAATGTAGTCACAACCGTGGCGAACTGCGGCAACTAAACTTTTAAGCTACTTTTTACAAAAAATCACGTTTTTTTTTAATTTTTTCTAGTGTCAGGCCTACTATGACCAAATTTTACAATATCTAATGAAAAGGGTTTGTTTTGCACAATATTTACAACAACTTTTCCTTTGACGTTAAAAAAATCCAAGCTATCCTTTAAGCTACAGAGCGTTTCAAAGTAATGTACTTTTTTTCAAAAAATAGACAAAAAACGTCAGTTCGCCAAGCTTCGAAGAGTCATAAAAAATCAGATTTCATGATATTGCGCCCGAATTTTGGATTTAGACACTTGAATGTTATAGCAATAAAGGAAAAATATTATGAAACAGCTAACGAAAAATTTTTTTTTGGCTGATGCCCAGCGATTCCCCACTGTGCGGCGGGGTGATCTGAACGCAAACAATTTTAAACTTAGTCACAATTTGTTTATTTGTTCATTTGCGTACAAAATTTATCTGACTGGTAGTCTTGAGGAACTAAACTTATCCAAGCTAGCTTAAAGATTACCAAACTCAAAATATTGCGACCGAAGTTCTTACGATGTGAATGACTTGTCAATAGACGACCATCAACGTAAGGTTTTTGGAGATGCGTGAAAATTACACACCGGAAGGAGTTCAGGTGAATATACCTCAATATTCAACAACTTTGCTGCAAACAATACCTGTTGTGTTTCGTGAAAGCTTTCCAGGGTAATTGGATTGCGCAAACAGCAACGGCCTGAATATGGGAGCAGATTATCAGGTTGTCGCCAAAGCAGGTTTCGATGAGCCGTACGCTGGTGTGGCATCCAAACAAGGTTTGTGTTTTCGAAGATAGGATAGACAAGAGTGCGATACAATGATTCGAATGATTCGAACGTCCGATTTTTGAGTCCAGCAGCAGTGTCATTCAAAAATAAAATAAACAGCAGTGGTCACAAACTGCTGCCTTGAGGTACACCAGATTTATTAGTGAATATAGGCGATATATGTGATCATAATTTTACTCGCATTACTCTATCGCTCGAATATGAGTACAGACATTTTTCGAATTGTTGTGAGACATTCATTTGTAAGATCTTGTCCAGAAACATTCGGTGATTTATACGGTCAAAAGCAGCTTTCAAAACAGTAGGTATCACGTCCACCTGCGCTTCTGTCTAGAGCTACGCAGTATAGTTGCATCCACGACTATTTCAAAACGTTTAGAACCAGCAGACAAACTAGTGTGACGTCACACCCCGCGAAGATTACTCAATGTTCCGTCACGATGCATCAGAATTCAGGCTAAAACCATAGTTTGCTGCCGAGCTTATTCAATACTGTAGAGAATCAACACAATTTTAACATGAACTAGAGCATTAGCTTGCCGCAGAGTTCACTTCATTCATAGCATTCTAGAGCATTCCTATTATCAATCGTTGGCCGAACAGAACAACGATTGATAATAGGAATGCTCTAGAATGCTATGAAGGCATTTTTATTATGCAACCAAACAGATAAATGATAAAAACAGCCTTATTATGAATCGTTTTAAAACAATAACCAAGCGTCCAGGTTATAAGTCGTCGAACGATCGGTGCCTTACGAAATGTAAATATCCTAACGATCATGCCCCACAATGTTTAGCTTTTCAATTAAACTCTAATCAAAACAGAAGCCGGAGGCGCAGCGTAACTCACGGTTGCACTCAGGCGCTCACGATTGCGCGCGGTTCTGAGTAAATGCGCGCTCTCGCACGTGCTCCGATGCACGCGCTCTAATGTTCTCAGCAAATAGTCGAAAGTATGTACTAAAAATAAGTTCGAAATAGAGACAGGCCAAGAAATACTGTAGGCCTAAATAAGATAGATAGATAAACGGTAGTACGAGAGCCTCACGCTCTGAGTAACCCGTAGTTTAATATTTAAGCAAAATTGTCAATAAAATCAATCATTTCCATCATCCAGAAAAGGTGATTCCGTGCACTAAGTGCACGTACAGGACGTCACATGTTTCTTTTATAAGTTTTATAAGTGATCACAAGTCCTAGTGGGGAATACCCCTACACTAGTGATGCTGCGGTATTTTTTGACGTTGCTGCAATCACTACTTTTGTAAACTGGAAACATAACGAATTTTTTCCAAATTTCCGGAAATTTTCCTGACGTTTTTATTCTTCATTTTTAACTATGGTTTTATGTTAGTGCAACATTCTAGTAATATATGAGTATATTCGTGCAAGTTTCAGATGTCTCTGTAGTAAGAGGAAACGAAAACAAGGGTCAGCTCGTAAAAAAAAACAAAATGATTGAAATTGGCGCTTGAAATTTTTGTCTTTGTCACACAAAATAATTGAAACTTCTAATGGATTCATTGATAAAGGTTTGTATTTCAAACCCTAATATTAGGTAATATTTGGACATTTCAGGCTGTTTTCCAGAATTCAAAACAGCGTCTAGAGTTGATTTCCAGTCTCTGGGCATCATTTCAATTCCAGAAATGCCCATATCGGGTGGTATTTGGCCATTTTATCAGTATTGCAGAGCCCAAAAGCTGTTTTGGAATTCGAAACGACGTCTGTATGATATGCTTTTGTTTTAGCTCTGATTGGACGAAATCTGTGTTCAACAATGTTTAATATTTTCCAGTAGTGCAGTGGCTAGCATTATTAAAACCACAATTTTTCACGATTTGGTAGGCGCATAGCTTATTTTGTCATCTTCGAGGTCAAAAGCTAGTTGTTTTGGTGGTCCAAAGCCATTTGCAAATAATCAACCGTGATGATTTCCCACTCTCGCTGACCAATTTTCTCTTAAGTGATGATTTACGTCACTAATTTCTTGCGGAAAAAAGCCATTGTGTAAGCAAAAAATATTTGAATGTACAAGTCAGACAAATCCAGTTCACCATTCGTGAACACCGATTCCTCTTCTATGATCAATGATAAAGAGAAATTTTAATTCATAACCATAACTCGAAGTGCATAATTTGCACCCGTCCTTTCTTCAGCAGCCGCCGTGAATATCCATCCTCGTTAGCGATTGAAAAAGGACAAATTCGAACTTCACTGCTGGCATTTCTAGACAATTCTTCCAAATTAAAACGAAACCGCACCCAACCAGGTGGAAAATAGAGCTTTCGATAAACGAAGTGATTTCTCCTCGCAATTTACCCCGCGTACCGTACAACATCCAACAGCCGGCTGAGTAAATTACAAATCAAACGATGAGAAAGCTGCAAAAAAATTAACATTTCAACTGCACTGCCTGAAGTTTGCCTCATTAACACCGAACCAGTACTTAAACAATTCTCAAGAAACTCCCACCCGTATTGGGTTCCCACTCCTCGAAGCGCCACATTCAGAATCGCACAAAAGTAGCTCACCATCCGTGTCAGACTAGTACCGTATTTCTAGTCAACCAGCGTTTTTTTTTTGTCGTACGTTTCGCCTCCCCAACAAATCCTCTCCATTGAAATGGAAAATCGACCTGCACTCGCCTTATTTGCCACCACACCGGAATGATTCTTTTCATTTGACGTTTTGTCTGCCGTGGTTCGCCCGACCGCCACCAGGTGAAAATATCTTTCTCTCTTATCAGCTTCACACCTGATGGCATTGCCACCGACGGCAGTGCGCACCGTTTTGCGGTGCCGCAGCAAAGTATCTAACTGTGTCGATGCAGCCTGGAGCCGGCTTTCCCACCGAGAGCCAAACGGCAAACTGCCAATGAGTAATGGGGGAAAGCAACCCTGCTGTATAACTTGATTTATGGATAACCCGCAGAATTTTCCTATCGGTCCGTTCTTCTCCCAATCCCGTCCCAATCACTAGTTAACCTTTAACCGTAATACTATTCTGTGCTGTCTATTTGTGATAGTAGCGAAAGCTCATGGATATGGTCAGGACAAGATTTTAGATGCCGGTTTGTTTTAATAACTCACGTAAACTCACCCTTGCCACGCTCGTGTTTTATAGTTGGAAGCAAAGTTTTTCACACAAGAAGACGAGAGAAAAACTACATTTCGGAGACGGAATGTATTTCGAAAGACAGTGGCATGGTTATTGGAGAAATTAAATAAAATTTATCGTCCAAATGAGATTTTCTGCGTTATCCTTCTGCTGCCCATTTTCGAGATTCTCCTCGCCGAGAGAACCTATCGAACACAAGCTGAATCGAAGCGATAAATTAAATTTAATTCCTTATTTTCTTTGTCTTGTTTCTTCCCGCAGCTCCACTGCACGTGGCCGAGGCGGTACAGGGTATGATGGGAAAGCTTGAGTGCAACATCACGTCCCCGATCGCCGGCGACCGGGCGATTTTGGTCATCTGGTACAAGGGCGGTCAGACGATTCCATTGTACACGTAAGTATTGTTATTTTGTGTTCTTGTTGCTTTGGTTTCGCACAGTTGCCGTGGCGCACTTCCACTCGAATGCAACACTGATAGGCGAGGGAACAGGCGAAAATTGTTGTGCTTAACAGGCCCTAATTGGGAGCTGTCAGCTGGGGTTGACACGAGGACAATTCATGCTACGTGTCAATTGCACAACAGGGTGGCTGCTAAATTCCATAATATCAGACATCTAAGGCCGTTTACATGCTTGATTGCGAATTTGCAATGCGAGAAGTGAGCTTGTAGATCAGATGAAGTCATCGCCGTATTCTACCAGTTGATTTGCCAGACTGAAACTCTTCCCCGAAATGTAAACACATTTGCTCTGCGAAGAAAAAGCCAGTTCGCAAAGCTGCCTTGCTGAAAGCCTGAGCTGATTTGTTGTTTTTTTTTTCTTCCGTCATGCCCGGGAGTTTTGTGAAAACAAACAAAAGCACAGCAAACTCAGCTGAAAAAAAAAATCGTACATTTCTTCAAAGCACGAAAACAACTCCAGGCTGTTCACCGAATGCGAAGTTGAAAGAATTACCATCCACATATTAAAGCTGAACCATATGTTTTGAACAACAACTTTTTAGTGGTAAACTTTAAGCGTATGCTATGGGTTGCTCTATAATTTCGCTACCCAGAATTTAAGGTATGGCTGAGATGAGGACAACCACTTTGATTGCTTCCCGATGCCGCAAACATAAACAGCTTACAGCTACCATGCGGTAAACGTCGTTTCGCTTCGGTGTTGGCATCAGGACTTATTGTCTAACTGGATAGCCGGAAGCATTTTCGTTCAGCGGCAGGCAGCGATGCTTTGCTTCTCACGCAATTTGCCTGACCTGCTGTGGCCATAGGCGTGGGCAATTGAGCGGTCAATTTTACTACCATCGTGAGGCCAAATATTCTTCGGAGGAATTTAACTATGTAAAACGTTTCCGTTTCGATTCTAGGGCGTTTTTTGAGGTCGTTCTCTATGTGAAAATAGTTTTTACGTTATAGTTGGACTTTTAAATGTATGTTTCCGCATTTTTTAATATTTTAAACTAAATATGCTGTCGCCTTGAAATGAGGACTAAAACAATTTTCGTACTTTATTTTCAGCTTTTTTTCTTTTTTTGGTTTTGGCTACCGTTACTATTACTTACTTACCTCACTTACTTTTCTTGAAACCGGTTTTAGGTTAAATTTCAAATTTTAACATGTTATTTATAGCAAATAAATTTATCAAAAATATTGAAGTAACTAAACTTGAATACTACTCAATCCTAAATTCTGAATTTAAAGTCCCAGATTCCTAATCCCAAATAGAATTAACAATGTAAAAACCTACTAGCAAAAATTAATTTGCATAATAACATTAAAAAAATCAACTACGTAAACACGAAACTGAAAAGTAGCACTTTCTCGTTACGAATGCCTTTTAATGGACGAGTAGATGTAAACTCATCCGAAATTTGTAACCTTTTTGCGAAATTCTTTCAAGAAGTTTAAACTACAATCTCTCACCATGTATTTGTACATTGTACATCCCACGTTCTAAAGTATCTTCCTTAAGAACTTTTTATTACTTTTACTTTGGTGCCCCCATTTCAAGATCAGGAATTGCCATTTTTTAATGCATTAAAAATATTTTAAAACACTTGAAAAATTTCAGCAGGTAATAAACCATGACACTATAAAAGTCGCTCAACAAGTTTGAATCTTTCGGAATTTATAACATTTAGCCCTAACGTACGTTGAAGCTCTATACGCTTACTTCAGTAACGCGTTTGACTGAGTCGTTATACCATTATTACTCTTAAAGCTGTCAACTTCTGTGTTGTCTCCGGTCATGTCTAACAAATCACAAACAAAGAGTACACATTCCAAACGAACTCTTTAACCCATTTCAGTCTCCTTCGGTGTGCCCCAGAGTTCACATTTGGATCCATTTCTATCCATTCTGTATGTAAATGACAATTCGTCAGTTGAATTCAATACTGGCACAACTCAAAATTCATAGTTTCGAGAAAAACGCGTTTGAAAATTTGCGCCGAAAATTTCTCTTTTCATTTTCGTGAAAAATTCCAATTTTAATTGAACTTGTTCGGGTCTATCATGTGCATGTAATAAGCAAGTGATAAGAGTTGGAACCTCATTTTTCCGTCTTTTTAGGGATATTTTAGCTTTGTGCAATAAAGGCACATCTACTTATATTTCTAGAAATATTGTGAATTTTGAAACGGGTCTTTGTGAGATGAAACTTTATAGTATTTGGCATCGTTTGCCATCAATAACTCAAAACTGCAAAATTTTGAGTTGTGCCAGTATTGAATTCAACTGACGAATTGCTTTATCTATACCCATAAAAATGCAGTCCGGTCTGTCTGTCTGTCTGTCGGTCTGTCTGTCTGATCCATATCGGCTCGGAAACTACCGAACCGATCGACGTGAAAATTTGTATGTAGGGGTTTTAGGGGCCGAGAAAAGTTTTCATGGTAGTTTGAGACCCCTCCCTCTTCTGGAAGAGAGGGCCACCATACAAATGACACACATATTTCTGCACATCTCAAAAACTAACCAAGCAAATGAAACCAAATTTGGCATGTGGATGTTTTTAGGAGTGACAAATATGTCCATTTTAGTTCGACACCCCTCCCTCTTCTGGAAGGGAGGGGTTCCATACAAATGAAACTCAAATTTCTGCATATCTAGAGAACTAACTAAGTAAATAGAACCAAATTGGGTAGGAGGATGTTTTTATGGGTAACAAAAATATCGATAATGATTTGACACCCCTCCTTCTTCAACAAGGAAGGGGTCCCATACAAATGAAACACGAATTTCGCACAGCTCGAGAACCAATCAACCAAATACAATCAAATTTGGTATGTGGATGTTTTTAGGAGTAACAAATATGTCCATATTGGTTCGAAACCCCTCCCTTTTCTGGAAGGGAGGGGTTCCATACAAATGAAACACAAATTTCTGCACATATAGAGAACTAACCAAGTAAATAGAAACAAATTTGGTAGGTGGATGTTTTTAAGGGTAACAAATATATCCATAATGGTTTGACACCCCTCCCTCTTCTATGAGGGAGGGGTCCTATACAAATGATACTCAAATTTCGCACAGCTCGAGAACCAATCAAGCAAATATAACCAAATTTGGCAAGTGAATGTTTGTAGATGTAACAAACATGTCCATAATGTTTCGACACCCTTCCTTCTTCTGGCATGTCTCCAAATGCCATTTTTAAATCCGAGATGGCGACTTCTTGGTGTCTGAAAAACAGCCGAAAATGACCATATACAACCCAATATGAGTGTTTCTTCAACCAAAATGACGCTCAGAGGCCAAAAACTGTCTCCTAATGCCATTTTGAAATCCAAGATGTCGACTTCCGGTTTCTGAAAATCAGCGGCAAAAGACCAAATAAGGGTATTTCTGGAATTGTTATAATGCACTGAAGCCACAAATCGACCTTAGACAACATTTTGAATTGTAAGATGGCGACTTCTGGTGTCTGGAAACAGCCGAAAATGACCAAATACCATCCAATATGAGTGTTTCTTCAACCAGAATGACGCTCAGAGGCCAAAAACTGTCCTCTAATGCCATTTTGAAATCCAATATGGCGACTTCTGGTTTCTGAAAATCAGCGGCAAATGCCCAAATACCACCCAATATGGGTATTTCCGGGATTTTTATGATGCACTGAAGCCACAAATCGACCTCAGACAACATTTTAAATTGTAAGATG
Source organism: Wyeomyia smithii (assembly GCF_029784165.1). Classification (NCBI taxonomy): domain Eukaryota; kingdom Metazoa; phylum Arthropoda; class Insecta; order Diptera; family Culicidae; genus Wyeomyia; species Wyeomyia smithii. Next base: position 244,507,054 of record NC_073696.1, read on the forward strand.
ATGACTTCCGGTGTCTAGAAAACAGCCGAAAATGACAGAATACCACTCAATATGAGTGAAACACAGCGTCACTTCAACCAGATAAACGCTTAGAGGCCAAAAATTGTCTCCTAATGCCACTGTGAAATCCAAGATGGCGACTTCCGGTTTCTGAACAATAGCCTGAAGTGACCAAATATCACCCAATATGTGTATCACCGGATCCAGAATGATGCAAGTAGCTAAATATTGACCTCAGACATCAGTTTGAATTGTTTAATGGCAACTTCCGGGAAACAGCCGAAAATAATCGAATACTACTACATATGGATACTTCCGTAATCGAAATGATATATAGAAGCTAAGCATTGATTCTGGACACCATTTTGAATTCGAAAATGACCACTTTCAGTTTCTAAAAAAAAACGAAAATAACTGAAATGCATTCAATATATTTCCGGAATAGAAGTGATATACAAAAGCCAAAAGTCGAGGATGTTGTCATTCCGATAAAACCAATCATTTCAAATGATATAAACAAATCGCAAGGAATCAATGAATTTGAAATATTCAAAATTATTAAATTGAACACTAAAATAGGCGAGACAACGTTTGCCGGGTCAGCTAGTGCTTAGTAAAATTAAAAATTATATTAATTTACGCTGATGACATGAAACTCTTCGTGGAATTCAGCAAATTTAGCAATGTCTAAAATATCAAGAGATTGTGTATAAGACACGACCGCAAGGTTAACGTAAAATTACGACAGCATGCCACATGCATTTTTTGCAATATGTTAGAAAATACACAATTCTGAGCCTATAAATCTCTTCCAACTTCCTCTAATGCTAAGATTACGATAAACTATCTTGTCTCATCATGTTAAAGTCTGTAACTTTTGGTCAACACTAGACAAATAAACTCTCTGGATATATTGGGTGGCTCTTAAGAGATTCAAAATGGTAACGGAGGTCTCTCAATATCATCTCGCTTCCGGAAAACTCATGGATGATATTCGGCTGTTTTAGGCTGTTTTCCCAAAATCGGAAGCGACCACCCAAGATTTCAAAAGTATTTAGTCATTTTTGGCCATTTCCAGAATCCGGAAGTAACCATTTTAAACATCAAAATGCCATTTGGTGTCGATTTACGGCCTTTGGATTTCATCTCGGTTTCGGAAATATTCATATCGGATGGAATTTGGCCTTGTTTCCTATCCTTATCTGCTTATCCAGAGAAGAATCGCATAAACCTAAAAGGACAGTTCTTTTGTTTCGCGATGTATCGAAAAAGAGATAGTTCTTTATTGAAAATAATGGGGTTTTCTAAAAGATGATTCTTGCTGCATTATATTGGTTATTTGTTGCATAAGCTGATTCAATTAATAAGTTGGAAAGAGATTCCACATTGGTGTGACAATTATTTTATCGGTAACAGTATGCTTGTTTGATTATTATCGCATTGATCAGCGCGTTTGTTTTCGTTCGACGAGGTAAAGACGATCGATGCCCATGTAGTGCTTAATTGCTTGTTGTGCGTTTTCTGGATATGGTGTGTTGGAGTCGTACAGGGGAGTACGTGATTTTGGGTACAGTTCTATTGATTCATGGAAGTTATATGATAAGCATTTGTAATTGAAGCATTTGAAATTTTTTTACAATCCCAGGATATTGCCGAAAGACGTAAATATACGTCAAAATGTAACACAACATCAATCATTCTAAGAATGGAAACATAACTTATTGTAACATTTCTAGAAAATCAAATTCCACAAAAATACCAGATGGTAGTGAAACTTTAGAGTAATCCTAGACAGCAAGCCTACTTTAGCAGAACAAAATAACTCCATCGCAAGTGAAGCGAATAGTGTGCTGAATTGGACTAAATCTCCTCTGCCATCGTATGAAGCACGTTGTATGCCCATATATCTGCGAACACTTAATCAACACCGCGAATTTGCAATGCTATTATTCATCAAGGACATTATTTCCAACCGTATAGACTGAGATGCATTACTATCTCAACCCAGCGTTTATTCGCTCTCGCGTCATCTCAGAACAAGAAAACTATTTTTAAGAAAAACAGTGTGGAATATATTATACAAAAATCAAACTCCACAAATCGTATGATGCGTCAGTATGCGAAGCCACTGGCATAATAATTTCGGAAGAATAAATTAATTTCAAGTAGTATCTGTAATGAAATATTGTATGTGGTTTATATTTGCTTAATGAAATAAATAAATAGATCCTAAATCCCAAATCCCCCCAAAAATCAAATCCTAAATCAGAATTCCTAATGATCCTAAATCCTAAACCTTCATTCTGAATCTTGTACTCTGAATCATAAATTCTGTATCCTAAGCCCTAGATCCTAAATCCATAATCCTAAATTCTGTATCTTTAATTCGAAATCCCATATCCGAAATTTCAAATACTAAATCACAATTCCTGAATCCAAAATCCTGTATCCTGTATTCTTAATCGTAAATTCTAAATTCTAAATCTTAGAGTAGTGAAGCGTAGCGTAGCGTAAGCACGGCATATTGAGTAAATTTCAGACTGATGACTATCACTTTCACTCAGATTACATGAGGAACAATGATCACTGCTGCGACCAATAAGCTCAAAAACTTCTTTGCCCCTGGTCTGAAGGGATTCCAGCTGTTATGTTCCGTAGATGTGCTCCATTAGTTTTCCCACTCTGCCTAATTTTTAATAGTTTATTTGAACAGTGTAAATTTCAGAAAATCTGGAGGCAATCGTTTTTGATTCCGGTGTTGAAAGTAAAGATAAAAGTAATATTCAGTACTACCAAAGAGTTACAAATCAATCGGCTGCATCGTAATTGTTCGAAATTATTGTTAATCGAAGTCTTCCTGCTGGAATGAAGTGTTTCTTTTCTACAGATCAGCGTGGTTTTATGCCATGACGTTCGGTTACTACGATTTTGTTGGAATTCACGCATAATGGTTTCACGCCACCACTGGAAATGAAATGCCGAATGGACGTGGTTTACACGGATTCAAAAACCGCATTTGACAGAATCAATCATCGTATATTATTGCGCAAAATAAACCTGCTTGGTTCTTCTGACAGCTTAGTTGCTTTGTGTGAAATTGAGAGCGTATATCCCAGCTCAGTTTATCAACTTGGGTGGTGTACCTCAAGGAAATAACTTGGGACCGCTGCTATTTACAATATTTTCAAATGACGTCGGTATTTTGCTTGGTGATGGATGTAAACTTGTATACGTGGATGACCTAAAACTATATTTCGTCGTGAAATGCATAGAAGATTGTCATCGTTTTCAGCTGCTACTGTACAGTACATGTTTGTAGAATGGGCCCTTCGTGACAAACTGTAACGACATTTCTTCAGATCTCGCAGCCCATAATATTCAACTAGCACATCGATAGGGTGGGACCTCAACAGGGTTGAAGAAATGAATCACACAGTTGTGATTCTGGTTAAAAAAGACTCTCCTTTGCCACTTCATGAACTAATTACAATTTTTGTCTTATGACTTACATTTAAAATTTTAGTAAAGTAGGCAATGTATGTAATTTTTAGAGGATGCAAAAAAATGGAAAGAGGGTGTGACTAAGGCAGAAAAAACATTCTTATTCAGATCCCGCCTGAATAAGAAAAGTTTTTACCTAAGTCTAAATCACACCAAGTGACAAAACGTCGTTTGAATTTCAGTATCAATTCGCATAAAAACGATTCTTGAAATAAAACAAAATTAAAATAAAACAAAACGAAGAAAATTCAAGTTTACATCAGAAATTTGCGATCGATTTTAGTTGCACATATTTGCAGAAGAGGAGGTTTCAGCGTTTTCATGTCGTCAAACAATCGCTTCCGATCCACTGGCATTTTTCCGTTAAATTAGCTTTAATTTGCTCAGCATTCTGTTTGTTTAAACGGTAGCAAAGCCTCATCGCTCATTTTTTCATCAAATATATTTGCTATTCCATTACACGATGCGAGATATGTTTAAAGAATAACCTGCGTAGCAACACTTGTTTCCAATGGTCTAACAATATTTCAAATCTAAATAGAGTTGGTATTACCATTGATTAGAAAGTAGGATTCCGTGTGAAATTTGATTGATTGACTGGAACGCCATTCAGCAGTTTTCTGTAAATGAACGAGACTAACCGAAAGGAAGCGATAGAATACTGAATAATCGACTAGCAAGGAATGACAATAGACAAAGCAAATATTTGTCTAATTTTTTCGTTTACTGAATAAGACAGCAAATATGTTTGACAAGTATTTGAAGCAAATAATTTGATATTTATTGCACGACAAGCAAATATTGACCGTCATTTCAAGCAAATATTCGCTTCGTGTAATGCTCGCTTTAATTCTGCTTTACATTTCGACGACGTCAGTTTCGAGCTTCAATAGTGGATTTAGCTTTTTGCACTATTGTATATGCGAAATTTTTAGAGGAACTTGGGAATCCCGGGATATCGGGAATTGAATTTCTGTTCGCAGGATCCGGAAATCCCGGGACATTTTTCGAGAAATCGTTCCGCGGGATTGCAAACCTTATTATAAATCTTCACACCCTAGCTCGACGACGGAAGATACAGCTCTGAGCTGTAAGCTTCTGATAAACGAAGTTGGTAGTCTCAGACTGCTATCAGTACTTGATTTTCGTGTCTTATCGCGTGTACTAAGAACTTCTTCTCTTCTCCGTTTCATTGAACAGCGTTGGCATTTAATGATATATCTTCGATGATGCTTGCCTTTTTTATTACTGAGGATTGCTACGTATTTGGTGAACGTTTCAGTTTTGCCTTTATCCTAGAAAGGTTTATCTTTTAACCTTCATTGCATCCTAAAAAAAACTTACGTTGTTTACCCTGGTGTGTGGTTTTCCACACATACAACATTTGAATTTGTTTTGGACAAGAAACAACTTAATTTTGTCCAAACTTATTTTTTTCATCGAGTGCATACATACCTGAAGCTATAGGTACCAAATAATGCTGTTTCGAAATCGAATAAGGTATGTATGTGTGCGGAAGTATGTGTATGTGTGAATATTTTCATTCTTACGACCATCATATCTCGATTTTCTCAGCATCGGCTATACCAATTCAATTGTTCTTAGTCGCGTTTGAAAGAGCTAAAAGTCTAGTTATTTGACGGAAAATATCGTTTTGATCCGAGGGTTCATTCAGAAATGACGTAACGAAATGTGGTCAGCTTATATAGGAACTGAAAAACTAACCGATTTTTTCTTTCAGCGGTTTGACTGATTTGAGTCCTTTTGGTGCTAGTTGCGTTTGTTAGGATTTGGAGGGTAGATTTTTATTCAAAGATATACTTGAAATTTAATGATAATTTCCAAAGCTACGTTGAAAAAAAAAAAAAACAAAACTTGTGGAAACGCCTAGTGCATTGCAATATCTTGGAGGTAACCAATTGAAGAATATTATGCGTAGTGTACAAAAACAATCTTGAAAAATACATTTGGATTATCTCAGCAATGGATGTATTGATTTGATTTCCTTGGCTGCAATTTGAAGCGCTTGAAGGCCATTAGGTCTCCATCGGACATTTGTTTGATCCGATGGTTCATGCAAAAGTTACAAAACAAAACGTGTTTACATGATATGAGACCAATTAAACATGCTATGATAGGTTTGGTTTGACCAAATGAAGCAAATGTTCGTAAGAATATTCTGAAATCTATGCTAAGCAAAGTAAACAAAGCCTTGGTGCTACGTTCCAATTCGTTCATTATACACAGATTTCGCAGTCAAATGTTTAGTGTAAAGGACAATTGCAGGGTTTGCGCTACGATCCTACTAACACTAACAGTTTCTCCCGAGCCGAGATTCGAACCCACGACGACTGGCTTGTTAGACCATCTCGGGAGATCCATTCTAAATTTATTTCAATATACCTAAAAGTGCGAGTATACTTGTCTTGCAGTAGACATAAATCTATGTAAATGTTGAACACTGCTCAACCAGGCTGTGCAAACACTAAATAGGTACTTTTAGAATTAGCGTATTCGTAACCCATTTGTGTGAAAATTCTCACACTGGGATGAAACAAATAAACACATACTTTTACACATGTCCCACGTAGCTTTTTGATTGATTTGATTTTGATGCGAATTACAAGAATGCACCTTCATACATTTCTAAAATCAGTCAAACCGATGAAAAAAATCAATTAGTTTATCAGTTCCCATGTAAATTGATCACCTTTTGTTACGTCATTTTTGAATGAACCTTCGGATCAAAACGATATTTTCCATCAACTAACTAGACTTTTAGCTCTTTCAAACGCGACTAAGAACAATCGAATCGGTTCAGCCGTTGCTGAGAAAATCGAGATACATTGGTCGTAAGAATGAAAATAAACACACATACACATACTTCCGCACACATACACACCTTATTCGATTTTTGAAACAGGATTAATTGGTACCCATAGCTTCAGGTAAGTATGCACTCAATGAAAAAAATATGTTTGGGGCAAAGTTAAGTTGTTTCTTGTCCAAAATAAATTCGAATGTTGTATGTGTGGAAATCCACACACCAGGGTAAACAACGTAAGTTTTTAAATATCTCATCAACCAAAAATATTTTTCCCTTGGAGAAAATGTATTTTGTGTAAGATTGATGATTTAGGAATTGTCAAGAAATTTCATCAAAATCGATCGAGAAGTTTCCGAAAAAAAAATCGAAACAAAATTCATTTGTGTGGTTTTCCACACAAGGGTTCAATGAAGGTTAAAGTAGAATAGCGAGATCTGTTTCCTAAAGTCCTAAATTTCAAATATTGAATTCCTTATTTCGAATCCTCAAATCTCAATCCTAAATTCTCATTTCTTAATCCAGAATCTTATATGCTAAATCATATATTCTGAAAATCCTTAATCATAAGTTCTACATCGCGGATCCCAAATCCTAATCCCAAAATCCAAAAACCCGAATTTTATATTCCAAATCATAAATCCCAAATGCTAAACACCTAATTTTTAGGCATAAATTTGAAGTCCGTAATCAGGAGTCCTACATCCTAAATTCAGAATCTACAATATTAGACTCTAAATCCTAAATCCTCAATCTTTCTTGAGCAAAATCATTTCAAAACGCCTGGAAATACGTGAAAACTTATTCGACCATTTTTGATTTGAATGAAACTTTGCACTCGTATTTGGCTTAGCAAACTGAGCATTTTTCACAGATGGAGAGATTTTTTACACCCATGAGTTACATTCTAAAAGGGCGTATGCCTTTTGGCATAGGTTTTATTCGAAGCATTGTAGCCCAGAAACCGTTGGTTGTATAGAAAAACTGTCTAAATTAAAAATAAACATTATTTTCAAATTTAAAAAAAAAGTTGAATTTTTTTTATATATTTTTTAAAGAAACTTGACGTTAATACGCAACTTTTAAAAAAAGTCCAGGATGGAGAAATGAAAAATAATTTTTTTATGGTAGATTAATTTATTTATGAATATTCTAATTCAAACATTTTTTAAAATATTTGTATTCTGATGATTTTAAAAGATGCAGAGTCATTTCGAATCAAAAAGCACTTGATAGTAAACATTCTAAAGGCATTGGTTTACGAGTTATTTCTAATTAAAGCTCGAAGAATTATAATTATTTAGGAAGATACACGTTTTTCCTAATTTGTCCATGGTTCTCCAGCGAAAACCATACGTTCATTGGAATGCTTGATCAAAAATACACAATTCATTCTTTGACAACAAAACGATTGGGCGAACGGTTCTAAAGAAAAGAGTTGAATGTTCTAAGTGATATAAATATAGATAAGAATCAAATATTTACTTTCGAGTTTTATTATCTTAGGAACATATTTTTGCCTTTCTCCTAGAAAGGTATAGCAATCACTGGAAAAACCAAAGGTATAAAAGTGGTCCCAATGGCCGAATGTCATATACCACTCGACCCCTTTCGACGAACTGAACATTTTCTGTATGTATGTATGTATGTGTGTATGTGTGTGTGTGTGTGTGTGTGTATATATGTGCAACTTTTTTTTCTCACTCACTTTTCTTAGAGATGGCTGGACCGATTTTCATAAAATTAATTGCAAATGAAAGGTCTAGTTGCGTCATAGGTTGCTATTGAATTTCATTGCAATCGGATTGTAACTTTGTCCGTTGTTCATGAAAATGTGAAATCACATAATGAAAGTTAACATATTGACTTCCTCCTAACGATCACTGGCTAATTAAAAGGTATAAAAGAGATCCAAATGGCCGAATGTCATATACTACTCGACTCAGTTAGACGAATCGAGCATTTTCTGCATATAAGCATGTATAGGTGTATATGTTTGTGTGTGGGTGTGTACGTGTGTATGTGCACCTTTTTTTCGCACTCACTATTCTCAGAGATGGTCTGACCAAACAGATTTCAATGAAATTAATTGTAAATGAAAGGTCTAGTTGCCCTATAAGACCCTATTGAATTTTATTGTAATCTGATTTCTAGTTTAGAGGTTATGTATCAAAGTGTAAAAATCATGAAACATCAATATCTCAGAAACCACACATCTGATTTGATTCAAATTAGTTTCAATTGAACGGGCTGCCATGAAAACCCTTAACTTTTGAATTTTATGAAGATTGAACATGTGGTTCAGGAGTTATGGAAAGAAACGTGTTCTGGAGACTATTTAATCTCACTCATGTTTCTCAAAGATGGCTGGCCCGATTTTTATAAAATTAGTGTCATATGAAAGGTCTTGTTGCCCCATAAGTTCCTAATGATTTTTTTTTCAAACGGATTTTTACTTTGCTTGTTATGTTCAAAAATGTGAAATCCAGCTATGAAAAAAAAACATATTCCAAGACAACTTACTTGGACTCTCTCATATTTCTCAGAGATGGTTGACCCGATTTCCACAGAATTAGTATCAAATGAAAGGTCTACCTACCTCTTAACTCCCTATTGAATTTTGCAGTAATCGGACTGTAACTTCGTCTGTAATGTATCGAAATGTGAAAATCACGAAACTTCATTATCTTAGAAACTACACAACCGATTTGAACAATATTGATATCAGATGAACGGGCTAGTTAAGGGTTAACTGATGAATTATGATTGAACACGTGGTTTCAAAGTTTGGCTGCCCCATACGTTACCTTTTCATTTAATTGTAATCAAGCTTAAGCAAGCGTTATGTTTTAATTTGTAAAACAACGAAAGTCTATTATCTCAAGTACTACACGACTTATTTGAACATAACTAGTGTCATACAAATGAGTCATCTCTCAAACTTACAAATAACAAACTTCATAACAATTTGATATGCTGTTTAAAAGTTTTAGAAAGAAAAGAAATTCAAAGACTATTCAACACTTTACCTGCTTCGATCAATATATATGGCCTCAACATGATTTAAATGTGGTATCGTACTATCTGAACGTTCACGGCATCGCTCGTGATTAAATTGTTCGAAATTAAGAGTCATTGCTTTTATTTCGCTATTTCTTAAGTACTAACATTACGTCAAATTTCATATTTTATACTTTAATTACAACATCAATATTTTAGAACCCAAAGAGTGGATAAACATTTATTGGATTTAAGCATTTATGTAAATCTATTTTTTCAAATAATAAGTTTGAATGAGAAAGGCTGAGTCTGACCGCTAGGTGGATTAATTTAGGTTTTATGACATAGATACTTTACAGAACTAGTTTCACCTTATATTTTATATACATCATAAGTAAATAATTCGTCATCTTTTGAAAACAGCTTCGTTTGTATCTTATTTTCTGAAATCGGAACAAAAGAGTAATACTTTTGTGTGGCAGCTATTGTTGTAAATTTTTTGAAAATATTGCTCCATTCTGTTACTCCTTGTTCATATTATTCATATGATACCCAACTAAATGACATTTTTGATGAATTCTATTACTTTTCTGATTAGACCAATCATACAATTCTTTTGCGCTTGTAATGGGATGTTCATGTTATTTAGCTAAACTTGCATTTTCTGCCATTCGTTTTAATATGCCACCAATTGCATCGCACGGGCCTTTACCATAAGAAGTCGCAAAAAAATGTCACTCTGCATCAACGTTATATTTTGTTTTGAACTTGCAAAGACTTGCAAAGTTTTTTCTATTTTTATATTGTGAGGCAGCTCCATCAGACATTGATATCGCTTTTTTCAACTCTATTGTTGTTTTCAAAAATCTCATTAATTTGGCAATGAACACCAGAACCGCAACAGTATCATGATGGAGTACTTCCGATATTATGATGAAGCTGATATTCTCAAGTGTTCCAGATTCTGAATAGTAAACAACGAAGGGATGAATGGTGGCTTGACTATCATTCCAATAACAACACGAATCACAAATTGATTAAGACGTATTAAAACGAGCTTGACTGTTCAATATTTTTAATTTTGCAATAACGTTTGCGTTTAATTTGCGTAAGCTTGATGAGCACCGATGATCAGTGAGGGGCTTACAGCATTTGGTCTTGGTGTATTCCATTTTCACTTTATTAATCTTCACAAAATGCAAACTGTTACTAACACATCTGGAGTAGTGCAATCGTATTTGTAAGCGAAAACAGATATTATAGGTAACCCAGTAGTTATTGGTTGTGTACTTTACAAACAGTTATAATTAGTAAACAAGTAGGTAGTGTTGCACGACAAATATATTTATTTATAAAACATTCGGCAAGGGGGAACGTGTAGGTAGGATAAGGTACAGCGCTTGAGTTATATACCCAATCGTTTTGTTGTCAAAGAATTAATTGTATATTTTTGATCAAGCATTCCAATGAACGTATGGTTTTTGCTGGAGAACCCCGGACAAATTAAAGAAAAACGTGTATTTTCCTAAATATTAATAATTTTTCGAGCTTAAATTAAAAAAAAAACTCGAAAACCGATGCCTTTAGAATGTTTACTACCAAGAGCTTTTTGATTCAAAATGACTCTCTGCATCTTTTAAAATCATCAGAAAACAAATATTTTGAAAAATGTTTAAATTAGAATTTTTATAAAAAAATAATCTACCATAAAAAAATTATTTTTCATTTCTCCATCCTGGACTTTTTTTAAAAAAAATGCGTATTAACGTCAAGTTTCTTAAAAAAAAATAAAAAAAAGATTCAACTCTTTTTTTTTTAAATTGAAATTTAATGTTTATTTTAATTTTTTTTTGGTCAAACAATTTTTTTTGTACAGTGTTTTTTATGGTGCATTTTTAATTCCTTACAACTCATTCTCAGGCAGTTTTTCTGTACAACCAACGGTTTCTGGGTTACAATGCTTTGAATAAAACCCATGCCAAAAGGCATACGCCCTTTTAGAATGTAACTCATGGGTGTAAAAAATCTCTCCATTTGTGAAAAATGCTCAGTTTGCTAAGCCAAATGCGTGTGCAAAGTTTCATTCAAATCAAAAATGGTCGATATTCGACCATAGGTCATTTGGTGCGATTTTGCTCATATCCTGAGTCCTAAACCCTTATCCCAAATTCCTGAACCCTAAATCCTAAATAATGAAACCCGCATTCAAGTCCCTAATCACGAATCTCAATTCATAAACCCTCAGTAACCAATTCTGAATTATCATCCCTAAAGTTTAATCCTTTTTTCTAAATCTCAATTCTAAATCAGGAATCGTATATCTTTAATGTTTAATACTAAGTCCCTTTATACTTGATCCTGAATTTCATAAACATAATTTTGAATCCTAAATTACGATTTCTATACCCTTTATCACAAATCCTTAATACTAGATCCTAAATCCTATATTTTAAATGCAAAGGTATAAATTTTAAAGCGTCTCAAATTCTAAATTCTAATTTTTTTATTCTGGATGCTCAATTTTTAATTCCTAATCCTAAATTCTAATTCCGAAGTTAAAATCCTTGATCACTTGAATCCCAAATTCTTAATCCAAAATTATAAATTCTGAATCGTAAATCCCAAGCCACATATCTTGAATCCAAAATGTTAAATCCATATCTCCATCAAATTCTCGAAATTTAAAGTTCTAAATTCTTAATCCAGAACTTCAAATCCCGCATTTCAAGTTCCAAATTTCAAATCCTAAATATTAAATTCATTTGACTTAAAACCCAATCCTATATCCAAAATATTACATTCAAAATCACGAACCCCCGAATCCTATACCAGAAACTTTAAATTCTAAATCACGAATCCCTAACCCTTAATTCAAAATCCTAAATATTGATACAAAATCCCGAACCCCAAATCCAAATTTCTAAAGGCTAAATCCCAAATCCAAAACCCCTAATCTCAATTTCCAATGCTAAAAATCGTGAATGTGAAAACCAAATCCTAAATCCAAAATCCAGCATCTCAAATTCCACTATATTCTAAATCCCTCTATCCGGAATTCGAATTTTAGGATTTCAATTCGTAAAGTTCAATTCCGTAGCGTAATACAGGTATACCTCGATTTTACGCACATTCTCATTTTTGAAATGTGCGTAAAATCGAATTGTGCATAAAATCGAATCAACATTTTTAATTTTTTTTTTATAGCCCAAAATCAACTTCCGTGATCGGAAATATGCAAGAAAACATGTAGGGGTCATCCGATTAGTATGTAACGTTCCAAAGGAGATGTTAAAAATCCCGACAACTCATAGAAACAAAATTTAGGGTCAAAAAAGAGAATGACATAGGAGCGGGGTCGAAGAAGGTAATTATTTACGTTACGTAAATAATAGACGTTCTCTAATGTGCTGTGGGAAAATCTCCCAGAACATATGCAAAATGCTTGTAAGGAATTACTTAAAACAATGAAATGGGCGTGTGTGTGTGTGAGTATATATGTGTATGTGTGTTTGCGTGTGCACGTGTGTATGCGTGTGTATGTGCGTATATGTGTGTGGATGTGCGTATATGTGTGTGGATGTGTGTATGTATGTGCGTATATGTGTTCGCGTATACGTGTAAGTATAAGTGTGTATGTGTGAGCGTGTTTTTTTTTTTTTTTTTTTTTTAAAGGTGGCGGGGAAATCTGCAAACAGACACCTGAGAAGAGAACTCAGGGTGTGGGGATGAGACTAGGGGAGAGATGCTGGGGTAGTTACACTCGCCCAGACACCCACTGATCCCTGTCCCGACCCACTAAAACCCCTCCAGTCTCCAGCCCTGGTATTCCCGGAACGACGGTTAAGTATTACGTCGGGGAGTGGCTTTTGTGCGTGATCCACCCTCTTTACTCTTATAACCTTCTAGCTAACTACCTGGAGACTGGTAATTAGCTACCACTGGCGTGTTGGTGGTTGACCCGCCACACACGTTGCAGCTCCAGAACAATCTGAGAGGCGGCCGCACAGACCGCGTTCCAGATGTCCGGGTCGTCGCACATCCTCCGGACTAGATTGTCCGGAGTAGTGCCAGGCCCGCTCACAGCCATCATGTTGCTCCTCGCTCTTGCGAAACGGGGGCATACGAAGAAGACATGCTCAGCAGTCTCCTCCTCCTCCACGCACTCGGGACACATGGGGGACACCGCGTGTCCGAACCTGTGCAGATATTGCCTGAAACAACCATGGCCTGACAGGATTTGTGTCAGGTGGAAGTTCACTTCACCATGTCGTCTCCCGACCCAGCCGGATATCTCCGGTATGAGTCGGTGCGTCCATCTGCCCTTTGTGGAGTTGGACCATTCCCGCTGCCAGCGGAGCATCGAGAATGACCTTCTGGTACCTCGTATGCCCCTTGTGTCACGTTGGTCGAAACACTCTCTGTCCTCCTTGATGGCGATGCTGATAGGCATCATGCCGGACAAGACACAGATTGCATCGTATGACACCGTACGATACGCACTCGCAACTCTCAGGCACATGAGCCTGTAGGTACTTTCCAGTTTACCACGGTAACTGTTAGTACCTAGCGCTCTGGACCACACTGGCCCACCATACCTAAGTATGGACGAAACCACGCTGGCAAGAAGTCTTCGCTTGCTGCCATAAACCGCTGAGCTATTGGACATCATACGAGATAGTGCTGCAATAGCCGATGAGGCCCTCTTACAGGCATAGTCGACGTGACTCCCGAACGTGAGCTTGTCGTCCACCATAACCCCCAAGAGCTTCAGGGATCGCTTCGAGGTGATGGTGCAGTCTCCGACTCTGACCACCGCCTGTTGCTCCGATTTACGGTTGTTCACAACCGTGACCTCCGTCTTATGATGCGCGAGCTCCAGATTCCTGGAGCGCATCCAGTCCTCGACCTTGCGTATACAGTGCGCGGCCGTCAACTCGACCTCCTCGATAGACTCGCCGTAAACCTCCAGCGTTATGTCGTCTGCAAAGCCGACGATCACAACCCCTACAGGGAACTTGAGTTTCAACACTCCGTCATACATGACATTCCACAACACCGGGCCCAGGATAGAACCTTGCGGAACTCCTGCGGTAATTGGGACGCACTTCTGACCCTCCTCCGTGTCGTAAACAAGTACTCGATTCTGGAAATAATTTTCCAGAATCTTGTACAGCGACACCGGTACATGGATGCTCCTGAGCGCGAGCGCTATGGAGTCCCAACTGGCACTATTGAACGCATTCTTCACGTCGAGCGTGACGATTGCGCAGTAGCGTATTCCCCTTCTCTTGCGCTGGATTGCTACCTCCGCCGTCTTGATGACGGAAGAGATTGCGTCCAGCGTGGACCTGCCCTTCCGGAAGCCGAACTGGTTACTTGCCAGACCGTGTACACCCTCCGTGTACCTCACCAGTCTGTTGAGGATGATCCTCTCAAGCACCTTGCCCGCGGTGTCCAGCAGGCAGATAGGCCTATATGCCGATGGGTCCCCTGGCGGTTTCCCAGCCTTCGGCAATAAGACCAGTCTCTGCCGCTTCCACCTGTCCGGAAAGAGACAGTCATCCAGGCACCTCTGCATGACTGCCCTGAACAGCCCGGGGGCCGTTTTTATCGCCAGCCTGATCGCCAGGTTAGGGATACCATCCGGTCCCGGTGCCTTGCTCACCTTTAGGGATTTGGCGATCACGATGAGTTCCTCATTCGTAACCCTTGCCTCCTCCCCTGCCTCGACACGGCTGTCGTCGCTCACGGATTGGATGCTCGGCAGGTTGGCCGACCATCTCTGGTCTATGTCTGAGATACTGGAACGTCGGACGTGAGACTCGACTGCCGGAGGCCAAGGACTTGGCTCGTGGCGTGGAAAGAGTCCCTCGATGATACGCTCCAGCATCGCTGGTGATCGCTCTGCAGGCGCCAGCGCGCCTTTAGTCTTGGCCATTACGATCCTGTAGGCGTCACCCCACGGATTTGTATTGGCACTCGCACATAGCCTATCGAAGCAGGCCCTCTTGCTGGCCTTTATCGCACTCTTTAGCATCGATCTTGCCGAACTGAATGCTGCGCGGCGCTCTGTCCTCTCTTCTTCGTTTCGCGCACGCTGCATCCTCCGTCTTGCACGGAGGCACGCACTGCGAAGGTCGGCTATCGCGTCCGTCCACCAGTAAACCGGTGGCTTTCCATTCCTAGGTTGGCGAGTCCTAGGCATGGTGGCGTCGCACGCCCGCGATAGCATAGCAACTAGTTGGTCAGCAGTCGGGCGGAGCCAACTGCCCCCCTCGCGCTCCCTTCTCATTGCCTCTTCGAATACCTCGGCATCAAAGTGCGATGTCTTCCACCCGCGAACGGTCGGAGTGTTGGCTCTACCCGTCGCTTGCCGCCTCTCGTTGTTGTCTACACTATAACAGACCGCCTGGTGGTCGCTATTAGTGTAGCCATCGTCTACCCTCCAGTTCTTGATCAGTCCTGGGCTGGAGAACGTCACGTCGATGATCGACTCCGCACCATTTCTGCTAAATGTACTTTTGTTCCCAACGTTGGCCAGATCTAGGTTGAGCTTTGCAAAAGCCCCCAACAGGATCTGGCCCCTCTGGTTCGTGAAGCGACTTCCCCACTCAACAGCCCAAGCGTTGAAGTCGCCCGCCACCACCAACGGCGTTAGGCCCGTTAGCTCCATGGATAGGAGGTCGACCATCTGGGTGAACCTTTCGGTAGACCAACGTGGCGGAGCATAGCAACTGCAGTAGAACACTCCGTTTACCTTAGCAACTACGTACCCTTCTTGTGAGCGTGTGCACGCGTGCATGTGTGTATGTTTGTGTGTGTGTGTAAAGAAATTTTTTGTTTATTTTTACCCACATACTAATGCTAAGGAGGCATTGAAACCAGCTCCTTTTTCTTGTAACAGTACACGTTTTATATAAAAGTTTTAGTAAATTACACCAAAAGAGATTGTGTGCGTACGACGTCAAAAATTTTACGCGTTAGACACGTATGCAACCTTGAAAAAGTTCGCTGTTTCGCAATAGAGGTCTGGTTGTTACTGTCCCGGTTTTCGGCAGTTTTCCCAGTCTATATGGACGGCCCCTTATTCGTGAACCATGTCTAATATATAACCTTTCATTACGCATAATTTAATGAACAAAACATACGAATTTAAAATGTGTTTGAATAAAGTGTGCGTAAAATCGAGGTAAAATGTGCGTAAAATCAAAGTACTCTTTTCGGGTTTCAATTGATTTTTTTCGGTGAGATTTATTAAAACAAAACAACTAAATAGTTTACGTTTCAGCTTACTAATTTTTCAGCCATCCTCAGAACTTTAATTATACGGGAAAAAAAAAATACAAATTAAAATAATGTCACATATTCTTCGAAATATCACAATTGTTACAAGACTTACAAACTATTTTTTCGTGTGCATCACCGTGTGGATCCCTCTAACTTCTATCCATTCTCATTTTGCGCGCGTTGTCGATCAGCAGGTTGATTTTTGTTCTCGTACACCTCTCTGAGTTTTTTAACCATGCCAATGTATGTATTGGAGAACCCCAGTGCATCGCGTTGTAGATTCACTGATCTGCTCCCGCTCAGCTTAATGTGGAGAGCCTCCGCCGATATAAATAATAATAAATCTCACCGAAAAAAATCAATTGAAACCCGAAAAGATTAAAGTTACGGTGATTCGAACCCGGAGAACAAAATCAAAGTACGTAAAATCTAGGGTGCGTATAATCGAGGGTGTGTATAATCGAGGTAAAACTGTATCTTGAATTTAATATCCATTCTTCAAAATTTTTTTTTTTATCAAGATTTATTTTTTTAAATCTCAAAACTTGAGATTGAAAATTAAATTTTCGCAATTCGGAATTGGTATTTTGATATATATACAATATTTAAAATCAACACCGGACATTCATATTTATAAATAAAAAATTTGAAACTGATATTTTTTTTATTTGTCTTAGAAATATGTAAATAAATAATAGATGTTAGATAGAGATGATTACATTGAATAGACTACAACTTATAACAAAACTTATCGTTTATGATACCAAATATACAAAATAAAGTAAATTAACTGATAGTGGACTCCTTTTCTATAGTGGACCATTCGTCTGATTAAATCAACTTCTTACCTTACCTTACCGCAGCACCTTAACTCGACTTCTGCTAATATTGAAATTTTGGTATATATGATAACCATATAAATGTGTAAATATACCCTACAATTGGAAACGGAGTTTTAATGCTCACATCGGTACACATAGAATAGAACAACCATTCACCTTACTGGACCACTCTGACGAAAAACTGTTTATTAACTTGATATCAATTGAGAATCATAAATGTTACTTGGGATTCTGATGTAGATTACCTGGATAGACTGTTTCCCCATGGAGGTTTTGTGGAAATCCAACGAGTTTTCGCATAATTTTAAATATCCTGACCGGTAGTCTACTAAAGGGCAAGATCCATTCAAGGTAGTTTTACCCTATAAGTAAAACCTGTAATCATAAATCAAAAATCCAAAATACGTCAGTCGAAAATTCGTAATAATCCAATTGAAATCAGGGAGAAATCTAGATTTTTTATATGCAGATTACGAATTTCAGGATGAAGCTCCAAAGTTCTAAACTCAAATTAGAGAATTAGAATAGAGCACCAAAAATTTTCAATTTGTGATTCAATTTCCTACTTTCAAATCTAAAACTTGCTATTCAGGATCTCGAAATCAATTCTACGATCCGATGTTAGATATCCAAATCTGAGACATATTTACAGTAATCAACAGATTCATTAACCTTTAACACCAAAATCAGAAATTTTAGAGTCTTAACATTAAGACGGGAACAAATATAGAACACAAAATCCAAGCAGAAATATAAAAACAATAGATTAGTTTCTTCAAATTATGTATCATAAAATTCCTATTTAAAATCCAAGATTCGTCAATCAAAATCTGTGATAAAAATTAAGGAAATCAAATAGCTGATCCGAATTTCTGAAGCCAGATATTCGAGCTTTGAAACCAAAATTTAAAGTACTAATCTCCGAACCGAAATCAAAAATTTAATATCTCAATTTTCAAACTCAAAATCGAAATTATATTGACCAGAATTGCAAATGCACATTTAGTATTATGGCTCGTTAAACGAATGCATAGTAATAAATTCTAAATTAGCAAACACTGAACACGAAATTCAACTTTCTCTATACTGGAATGTAAAGCTAGAAAGTTGGCAAACAAAAATTTGAATACAGAGATCTGAGCGAAAGATTTGTTATCTAAAGTCAAATTCGACTATCAAAAAAATGATATTTTTTAAATATTATTCTCTAAATCTCGATGAATAATGCAATGCAGAATTCAATTGAACATGTGTTTGTGTGTTTTCTCCATTTTCTCCAAGTTGATTTTTTTCCATTCCCAAGCAATAGGAAGTAGATATAATTTACAAACAGCGCAGGATATGTCCAACCCCACACGGCACCCGTCATCCGACCTGGTCTCGCACAGGGAGGAAGTAGGTATGGATTCGCTCGATAAACAATCTAGTAAACACGATAAAAATACTTCAAGCGTAATGTACTTGCATTCATAACGGAAACCCCCGGAGAATCCCAGAGAGGGAGTTTCTGCAGGATTGCGACTGGAACTGATGAAAAAAAAAAAAAGAACCATCCTTCTATGCCACGCGCGCCTTGCCATCGCTTCTTGCCCCGCAAAAAATTCTTTGCAGCAATTCAGCTTCGGACGAAACCTTTCCCTCCCAGCAGGCAGACCCGCGGCACTGACTGCACATAAATCATTTCTTCATCCGGCCGTGGCACAATCAACCGAAGCTCACACCCAGGTAGGGACGAACGAGACGAGCCCGAAGAAGGCACTGTAGTCCCACGAACGGCAACAATCAACAATTGTTTACCCGTGCAATGAAACAAGAGAGCACCTCCAACACCGGACTCTGCAATCTGGGTCGACCGGAAATTAAGCAAGGTATCCCCCTTCCCCCACGCTTCCTCGCCGCTGCAGTGGCTGACCGTCCGAAACGGTTGACTAATAAAAACAACAATAGCGGCAATTGTGAAGAAGTGACGACAGTGGAGGAAATTGCACAAGATTGTGATGCTTTCGATGAAATTTATCCGTCCTGTGCTGTGCAGAACCCAAATAGCTTAGTCCTTCGCTGCTGTGTGAAAAGCCAGGCAAGATCTGTCGTCGGACAGCACGGAGAGGAATGATGGCCATCATTTACCATTAAGGAACCGTGTAGCGTTGTACGGTTGACTGTTTATATGGGTGCGTGTGTGTGTGTGTCTGTGTATAAATGCGACAGTGTTTGGATTGGCTATCCATGTCTCATTACTCGTACCACTACTTCTACTGTTGCCACAAGAACTGTCAACTTCCGTCGCGACGCCGCGACTGCGACGAAGAAGATGAAGAAAGACGATTGATGGCATTTTCATCCAGTAAACATTTTCCTCTCCCTACTGCTGTGGAAAGCATGAGGTGGTTGCAACCGAGCAGCCAGCGTCTGATTGATCGACGGAACTATTTCAATGCTTGTGGCTGGACTGAAATTGGAACTGCTCTCGGGCAGCGGCGGGACAGTGCGACTCTAGATGAAGCCTGACAGCATTCCGCTGTCAGACGTTCGTTCGGTTGTTCGATTTATTGATTCTGCTTTAATTAAAGTTCCATTTGTGTTTATTTACTGTACGCTTTTCACATTGATAATTGCACCATGCATAAATTTCAGCCAACGGGAACGGGAACAGGAATGCTGTTTTTATTGTGATGTACATCTTTTTGATATAACGCATTATCTTATGATTCACGCTTTGTTACCCTTAGTGTCAATGTAAGATTTGTTTTCTTTAAGGTAATTTTCTATTTATTTGGGGCTGATGTCCACAGATAAAAGCGTTCCGATGGTGGCTTCCATTCTAACTGCAATTTAAATTTTAGTTGTGCAATCTAGGTGTTTGACAAGAGTCTTTACTTTAGTTTTCACTTATTTTCCGTCGATCTAGTTCCGTTACTGTTACGACCCCAATCACCGATGGGAAGCGACTCCTCCCAGGGCCCTAACTTACGTCCCGTTAATTAACGGACCGGGACCAGCGGCTTTACTTCATCATCCGGTGGAAGGCGTGATACCAGAGATATTTCGTCTTAGAAAACCTCCAGGTGTCGGTTAAGATTGAATCTATACTAGTTAACTAGGATTGAAGTGTCTAGAGTTGTGAGTGGATAAGCCACCCCAGAACCATCGACACCTATGTCGGCGTTGGAATTCAAAACCAGGCCACTAGCGTGATTGGCAGAGATATTACCAACTGCGATGACCGGACACTCAGTCAAACAACTGTGGTAGTTGTTTGACTGAATGTTCGGTCATCGTGAGACCATATTGGAAATTTCTGCAAAGTAACTCTGCTACGATTTTAGTTACAAATTCTGCATGCTGCGAAGTGTCGATTAGGAATATTTGCTAATAGTACATACTGCTAGATAGCTTGGTTTCTCGGAACTGGGAAGAAAAGGCAATTTTGAGTTTGAGCGAATCATGATCATACAAGTATTGCACATAATGATCATTGTCTGTTTTTGGTTTAATTATTTTGGTTCAACTATTTTGATAGTTTGCACCTTGCTCCAATTCAAATATTGGCAATTGGTCTTTCAAGGCTATTTAAAAATCAAACCATTTTTCGTTGTATTGAAATGTGCAGAACTGCTGATCAGCCAGACCATGTCTCTTCGAACGGAACAAGTATGAGTCGGACGGTGCAATATCTGCAAAATATGGTGGGTGAAGCAGCGCTTTCAATTTGAGCATTTTCTAGTTGAGTTCTAACGCCTTCGGCGGAATGAGGCTGGACGTTGTCATGCAGTAGAATAACTTTTTCATGCCTCTGCACGTACTGTGGGCGATTTACGCTCAGCAACAGCAGTAAGCTGTTACTAAAGCAGTAAAAACGAGCTCGAAATTTTTCGGCAAAAAAATTTTTTTTAAAGCTGTGTTTTTTTAGTAAAGTTATTCTGTTATTTATTTTTCATTTTAAAGACATTTCCATTTTGTGATAAATCCACCTAAAAGCGAGAAACGCGATATATTTTTCATAGTTTGGCAAACAAAAATTCATTTTGTACGGCACAATTGTAACACATTTTATATGAAACAACATTGTCGTAGACACCATACTTTTATCTGTCTATTCAAACGGACTTTTGAGAAGTTTTTTACAGAACTTTCCGATATAACTTTTTATAGTGGTTTTCTACAATTTTTTTACGCTCTGCAATATTGTTACTATAACAAAAGATACAATTTTATCGTAGAAAGTTTACTTTTATATCGTATATTCATTAGTCATTAAAATTTTTTGTTGTGGTAATTGTGCCACATTCGTGTCCGTTTTTGTATGCAAAAATAGCAGAAGTAAAATTCGTTTTTAACTCTCAGCTGGATTATTCAAAAAAACTGCAACTTCCATAAAATAAAAAATAACTTGCTGAGAACATTAGGGTTATAAAATCCATTTTGTGGTCAAAATAATTTCCATCACGTTTTTGCAGCTTTGGCAACAGTGTGCAGCGCTTGCATCAATTGAAATCAATATCGGTCGCCATTGAGAGTTTCATTCGGTATCAACAGTTCATAATAAATAACACCGACCTGCTTCCACCAAATACACAGTATAACTTTCGCAGCGTGTATATTCGGCCAAGCTGACGACGTAAAAGTATGACCAGGCAGTCCCCATGACTTTTTTTAAGGGTTGCTGTAATGAATCCATTTGCTCATAGCACCGAAGCAAGCTGTTTCTGCGTTTGTCATGAATGGCAACTCTTCGGCACGTTGTTTCACATAGAGCAGCATTTCCGTGAACTTTTTCAACTTCTGATGCGCTGCAGTCGCCGTTTGCTTTGAATGAAGTTAGAAAAGTAACACTTTCCGTGAATGACAATTATTTGGCACAAAATCATATATTTTCATACAACTCAAAGCATAAGACGCTATAATAATATTACTAAAGTGTCAAGGTGGTTTGTTTAGAATATATCTTAGCTTGGTTAATTATGTTTCAGGTACGTCAAAATCCACCAGCTCTTACTGCTGGTGCCATCTATTGCCACATAGTGATAACTTTGTTGTGCACCTAATAATAGTGTAGAGCATGCTTTTAACTCAAAAAATATCTACAGAATTGTTGTTTTTGACGTAGGACTACGTCTTTGTTTTCTACAAGGTGTTCAACAAGTTCGAATACAACCTTTCATTGTTGTTTAGATACGCACTATGGCACCATGGTCTGCGTATTGGGACCTCTATAAGAAAAATCATTAATATCGGCTAAGCATGGTATCGGGAGAATTTGACTGATTTTATAGATAAGAATATGGCCTCCAAGCTCCCCGAACCATCATACCCCTGGAGTTTAGTTACGGCCATGCTAGCTAAGCAGAGCGAACATAAAGCACTATGGACCAATTCAAGAAGCTCACTTCCAAGATTTGGGACGTCTAAAGCCTGTATCAGACTAACCGTTGTAGCGGTTGACCGCTACCGTTCCGTTCCTTCTCGACCAATCAGAGCACAGCGGTCGACCGTCGCTTGTTGTTGTTGTAAAAAATAGAATTATTTCTATTTTTGCCGCCAATCGTTCCCAGCGGTTGGCGACTGCTGTCATTGACATGGCGAAGGCAAACGTGCCTCTTCACACCTACACGAAGTCACATATAGAGACTTATCGAATAAAAATGTGTGCTTCTCTTTTTGGCACACACGGCAGCCAGTCAAAACATTAAGAGCACCGGCAACGCTGCTTGGTGATATCAAATTTCGACCAACGGGAACGGGAAGGAAAAAAAGAAGTTTTGTTTTGATCGTGCGCTAGGAACTTGTTTTTATTAAACCTGTGTTTCGTTTGTTAGAAATAGTTCCAGTGCACTCAGCGGTCAGACTCAGCTTTTTTGCTGCTGCGTTTGCGGGTTTTTGTCGTGTTCGCGTAGTGTTTGTTTTGTGATGCTGTTTCACTTGCACGTAGGAAATCCAGCGATCAAATTGGACACAAAATCCAGTCGTCCTCTGGAAGGTATCGACGATGTTCGAGGATGAATCCGGGATCGAAGCACGGCATCGGCGCTGGTATCGGCTGCATGGTCATGTCCTTCGCTATTGGACCTATCCTGATGATGAAAAATGCAAGCCTCCGATCGGGAGCATGAATTTGCAGAAGTGCTGCACCCAGACTGGTATGCTCTCGATTGAACAAATTATTATTACAATTTCGACGTCCAGCACCGCCGGATGATGTTGAATCGCTGGTGCTAGCAAAGCAAGGCAATACTGCTACTCAGCGGTAGGTTTTCGTGGATATATGGCTTTCACCGGATACTAATACGTCGTCCTATATTTTTACAGGAACTTGCTGTCAGCTGATTGTTGCGACGAGTGGTGTGCTAATTTCAATATAAGCACTTGGCTTCAAGCCTGGGGACAGACCGACAGCAGAAGTACGAGTTTCTAAATACGTTCAATCTGCTTAATATCGGTTTTCTGTACAGTTGCGATTGTTAGTTGTATTATCAGTTAGTTAGTGAGTTAGTAGTAGTATTATTAGTTAGTGAGTTAGTAGTAGTATTATTAGTTAGTTATTTATTAAAATTATGAATTCGAATGTCCCAAGCAGATGAAGATTAGTGTCTTTAATTAACAAATACTATCCAATATGAGTATCTCTGAAACCAGAATGATGCAAGGAGCTAACAATAGACCTCAGGCACCATTTTGATTTGCTAAATGGCATTTAATAGGCAACAGGCGGAAATGACCGAATAATTCTCAATATGGATATTTCCGTAAACGTGATGATGCATAGAAACCAAACATTGACCCTGGACACTATTTTGAATTTAAAGACGACCACTCTTAGTTTCTGGAAAACAACCAAAAATACCTCCCAATATGGGTATTTCCGGTGTCAGATTGATGCCAAAAAGTCTGCTGATAATGACAGAATACCACCCAATATGAATATATTCAGAATTAAGGCGATGTACAGAAGCCAAAAGACGAGGATGTTGTCATTTCGATAAAACCAATAATTTCAAACGATTTGTTATTTGACTTTGATCATATCCTATGGCCGATTCGTCGTGCATTTGCAGACTTCAAACAAACCGCAAGGAATCAATGAACTTGGAACGTTCAAATAGTACGACACCACATTTAAATTATGTTGAGGCCACATATATCGATCAAAGCAGGTATAGTTTTAAATAGTCTATGAATTTCTCTTCTTTCTATAACTTTTGAGCCACATATCAAATTGTTATGAAGTTTGTTATTTGTAAGTTTGAGAGATGACTCGTTCGTATGATACTAGTTATGTTTAAATAAGTCATGTAATCTTTGAGATAATAGACTTTCGTTGTTTTATTAATCATTTAATACATAACGGTTGCTAAAGTTCGATTATAATCAAATGAAATGGGAACGTGTAGGGCAGCCAAACTTTGAAACCACGTGTTCAATCAAAATTCATCAGTTAACCCTTAACTAGCCCGCTTATCTGAGAATAATAATCAAATTGTAATCAACGGTTACAACCGTCTTCTCAAAAGCCAAAAAAAAATGTACAAGACAAATGTATGACAAAATTCGATGCTATTTTGGAACGTACCCTATGTTTGTTGATCCAACCCACCGCGTGAGATGTCGCGCTCGTTAGTCAGGCTCGTTTCCAAATCTAGAAAGTTTGGGTAATACAAGTGAATTGGTCTGGGTGGCGGGTAAAAGTTGGATCAGCAAACATAGATGTGGGAGTGATTCAAAATCAATCGTAAAAAATAAACCTAAAATTAAAACTATTAGAAAAATCAATTTTTCAAACAGGGCAACGCACCGACAACACAGTTTGCAATGTATAAACTTATTCTTAATTATCAAGTTGATGGAAAGATTTGTCTATATTAAAAGAGAGCGCTTGCATGCTCCACTGTAATTTCCTTTCCATCAACTACCAGCAGTAAGTCGCGCAAAATCACTCCCAAAATCCTAATGATTCATATTAGAGTAACGATCACTAACGGTCAATTCGAACTAAAAGGAGTCAGCTGTAAAATCTGCCATATGGGTCGAGTGACTCCAAAACGCAAGCGGAGCACAATAGGGACCCAAACTGCGGCAGCATGCATCCGGAGACAACCACACAGGCAAGAGCGAGACTATAAAAGGGAGTTGGGGCGATATGGGAACTCTCTTCTACGATAGACACTAGTGTGAGTCGGGACGTGATAACGCGACGCGGTCAATCAGAGAAATTGACAAAACGTTACGATCGGGCAAGAGTGAAGTGAAGTGGTTAGCATCGCGGAGTGGTGAACTTCGGTTCCTAGTTCGCCGGTGGAAGATCGGAATATTCAAGTTATAGATCGACTGTCCTGGCATCCGCCCGATCCTTGTTAGTGCGGTGCCCACTTCCCCCAAAAAAACCCACTCCAAAAGGACAATTGTGCACAATAGGTAAAGCTAGTGTCACGTGTCGCGAAGTTATAGACCGTCCATCAACACACGGTCCGCGCCCCGACTAAAACCCACCACCACGTTAGTGGGTTATCAAGACATCTCTGTGTTGCGGAGAGTAATTCCCCAGCCTGCCGAGAGGGACGGTATTTACGGGATAGCACGAGTTGACATAACCCCTATCGTTCGTCACTCAAGGTACGTTCACCCGTTTTCTTCTCCGAGTGGCTCTTCGCTCAGCTACGCACCTCGCTGGTCAGCAGACGTTCCCGGTTCATCGCAGGCGCCCAACCGACCGACGGCCGCAACGAGAACGCATGCCAACGTAAATATTTGTAAAACCTTTTTTCATTTAAAATAGAGTTAAGAGCAAAAAAATCCTTTTAATTAAACCTTCTTTTAATATATATAATATTTTTCTTCAAATTTTATTGCGTTTCTAACTAATTGCGAGAAAGGCCGAATTGTGAGACTTTTGAGAAGCGGGTAAGTGCCAATTTTTCGTTCCTTCCGCCTCGTAGCCCTGAGAGTAGCTAGCCGTATCAGTGGTGTAATAATAAGATTTAAGAGAAACGAAGAGATATGTTTCAAGTGACGCGCAGCGTAAAATAATAATGAAAAAAAAATATTCTCTCGAAATTTTTTTTCTCATTGTGAAGGGGAAGATCGATAAATTGGCATTCTATCGCGATCATATTCAGTCCACTTCGGATATTTGCATGAAGAAATCTGATTCATTATTGCTGTGTTCATGATTAAAAGGCATGTGTTAAAAAAAATTATGGATCTGCGATTGATAGAGAATACATCTGATTTGATAACGAAAGTTTTGTCTCCCTTATAAAAGGATCGTAGTCGAACGTAGGCAATCATCTTTTTCTCAGAATTAAGCAGTGCATATCATCTGATTGGGTTGTAATGGATTCTTATAACTCATTTCCCAATTCACGGAATCGCCAAGAAGCTTTTGTAGAGTGGTATTATGATTTACGTCCAGATTTATTGACTGATGAGGAATTAAGTTTCGAATTAAAGGTACGCGAAATTGTATTAGAAGGAGAGCGATCGAAGTTACTACGTTGCTTAAGGGCTAAACTAAAGAAGGAAAAGTCAGGGGAGGAAACTCCGATCAAATCGTGGAGAGAGGATATTAATTTACAAATTGAACTATGCAAGACAAAGCTTGATGAGATAGAGGCCGTGTTGCGTGAAAAAAAAAAGATGATAGTAGATGCAAAGATCGACTGCTGCATTTGGGGGGAAGAATTCTATTGATGTTGAATCAAGTAGAAGGAAATTTAAAAGATGATATCGAGACGATGTTTGTGATTGTGGTCGATCATCTGTATTATTATTTTTACAAAAGAGTTAATTTTGAATCGGAAGAGTCGGACGAAAACGAAAATGAAGATGAAGAACAACTTAGCCCGTTGCAGTCCCAAGTAGTTACTTTGGAAGAAATTTTAGACACAGTGCCTCAAGATTTGATCAAAATTGAAATTGATCGTTCGGTTTTGCTTGACGAGATAGGTAGACGTAAGCGAGCTGAAGAAGCGGAAAACTATTATAAACTCCAACTGATAAACCTTCAAGAGAAATTCAAATCTTCGCGGTGGCAAGGTGAGGACCGTTCGGTTCAGACCGAGTGGCAAAGTTCGGCGGTTCCGACTTCATCCAGTTTTGCCCAGCTGGAATCGTACCATTTTCCTGGTAGTAGTGAGAGCTTGCCAAACCATAGACCTACTCGGGCCCCGAGCACGAGCCAGTGCTATTTCAGTGGTACTCAGTACTCGAGCAGTCTAAATCACAGCTCAAGAATACCTCCTACACCTTTACACCAAAACCCGGTGCTGCGGTGATCCCCACGTCCGCTAGTATTTTAACAAGATGGCAACCGTCGTATTCGATCAGTAATCAATTTCTACCACCCTCCACTCCGATACCATCTACTTCAATACAACCCTCATTGTATACTGGCAACCCAGTGATAATGGGGGCCAATACCTCTGCTTGGACGGGCCCGCCGAAAACGGAGAGCACCCCTGGGCATAGTAGCCACCGTTTCCGTTTCGAACATGCACAAGTTCCGAACCAAACGTGGAACGCCCCGATGTTCGCTGGTTCCTACCCGTCAAACGGGCAACCAAACAATTGTGCTCACACCGGTTTCGATTCATTCGGTATCCCACCCTCAAGCATAAATCAAGGTTGTTATCCGTCCTATAATAATAGTCACAGAACGCTGCCGGTTTCTCGGTGGAATATCGATAAGTACCAAGGAGACGATCAAGGGTTATATCTGAACGAATTTTTATTTAAAGTCCAAAGTTCGGCCATTTCTGAAAAAGTGTCAGATACTGAATTGTTCGATTCGGCATTGCACCTTTTTGGAGGTCCAGCTTTAAGCTGGTATCATTACATGCGATCAATAGGTCGCCTGTATAATTGGGATCATTTAGTATATGAACTAAGAAATGCTTTTGTCCACCCGGACCTAGATCATGTAATCAGAGAGAAAACTACTTCGCGGAAGCAACAACGAAATGAATCCTTTCAATCATATTATTATGAAATGGAAAAGTTGTTTCGAGCAATGATGTGGCCGCTATCGGAAGATGAGAAAATGAAAGTAGTGCATAAAAATATGCGAACGGATAATCGTAAAGCGTTAACCTTTATTCCCATTTATGATTTACCCTCTTTAATTGCCGCGGGGCGAAAACTTGATACTCATAACTTTTCCTTACTTAATAGTGTATTCGGGACGGAAAAATCAGTTCACTTGCTAACCGAGCAAAATGAAAAGAAAAATGATATCAAAAAAATCGCCAACCGCGCAGATGGAAATCAGAATGCTAATCGTGCATCTAAAACTAATACCAATAACAAAGTGAGCGGAGATCAAGAACGAAATAACCGGAACGTACCCTCTTTTACGGGCGGTTCGTTCAAGTCCTCGAGACCACCCAGTGCTACTGGTTCTGGTAGACAACAGTTGCTTTACTTAGGTCAATTAGTGGCAGCCCACCGACCTCCCTGTCTATCAGTTTGCTATAACTGTAGGAAGCCCAATCATCAACATAAACAATGTCAGGAGCCCTTAAGAGTTTTTTGCCTTATTTGTGGATTCAAAGGCTTTGAAACCTTGAACTGCCCGTATTGCAAAAAAAAACGGGATTCAGGTGGATGAAAGTCGCCCTCCACCGAACCTCCCTCCGCGCACGTTGATTTTTCTAGTATAGAAGAGGAGCTACAGTTGATCGGACATCCAGCGGATGAACTTATTTATAGTCCAGTCGAGGAAGTTAATCAACTTACTGTAGCTACGAAAAACGATAGCCGCCCTTATATTGAAGTCAAACTGGACGGAATTTTATCTAAAGCTCTTCTAGATAGTGGTAGTCAGTCCACCATGATTAACGCTTCAATGTACGCAAGAAAAAACCCCATAAGATGCACGATTTAAAACGCCCGATAGTATTAAAAACCGCCGGGGGCGACACGTTAGACATATTAGGAGAAATAAACATATTATTTAGTTTTGAAAATCGTTCTAAAATAATACCTACTTTAGTGGTACCACGGCTTACGGTTAATTGTTTGTGTGGGATGGATTTTTGGCAAAAATTCAATATTGTGCCAACTATTCATTATACTGCCTACACCGATGAATTAGATCCTATGCCGCCACCACTTCAATCGACTCTCACTTTTTCCGAAGCGAAGAGGATCGACGAAGTTAAGGCAATGTTCAAAATCGCTATGCCAGGAGAAATTTCAACCACCCCCTTGATCACCCACTGTATAGAATTAAAAGAAGAATGGAAAGATAAACCAGCCATTCGCCAATTTCCGTACGTCATGTCTCCTAAAGTTCAGTCGTTAGTGGCTGACGAGTTGGAGAGAATATTGATGCTAGGAATAATTGAAAGAACCCATTCTGATTGGGCACTGAATGTTGTCCCTATCATCAAGCCAACAGGTAAAGTGCGCTTGTGTTTAGACGCTCGAGAAATCAACGAGCGGACCGTGCGTGATTCATACCCCTTACCTCACCCCGCCCGAATACTTGGTTCAGTTCACCAAGCTTCCTTTTGGCTTGATCAACAGCCCAGCTACGCTGTCAAGGTTGATGAATCGAGTGCTGGGGTTTGGTGAACTGGAACCGAATGTCTTCGTTTATTTAGATGACATTGTTGTAGTAAGTGAAACCTTCGATGAACACGTACGATTGCTGTCGGAAATCGCGCGCCGATTGCATGGTGCCAACTTGGCAATCAACTTAGAAAAGTCACAATTTGGGGTATCGGAGCTTTCTTTTCTGGGATACCTCCTTTCCACGGATGGTCTTAGACCAAACCCGGAGAAAATACGACCCATAGTCGATTACGAATGCCCAACTTCAATCACCAAGCTTAGGCGATTTTTGGGTATGGGGAACTATTATCGCCGATTTATTCCCACCTTCAGTGAAATAGTTGCCCCCTTGACAGAATTGCTTAAAACTAAAAGCAAGGTCGTCCAGTGGAATGAGGCGGCGGAAAAGGCGTTTGAGACTATTAAAAAAAGTCTTATAATGGCCCCCATTCTTAGCAGTCCAGATTTCGGAAGCGAATTCCAGATACAGACGGATGCTTCAGATGTGGCGGTGGCCGGTGTCCTGACACAAATTCAGGATGGGCAGGAACGAGTCATTTCTTATTTTTCGAAAAAACTCTCTACCCCTCAACGAAATTACCACCCAGCCGAGAAAGAGGCTCTCGCAGCACTGCTATCTATAGAAGCGTTTCGCGGTTACGTGGAAGGCAGCCACTTTACCCTTGTGAGTGATTCATCGGCTCTCATCCATATACTTACCACTTCCTGGAAGGTGGGGTCCCGTTGCAGCCGGTGGAGTTTGACCTTACAACAATTTGACATGACATTGGTACATCGAAAGGGGAAAGAAAATGTCGTGGCGGATGCTTTGTCGAGAAGTGTTGCAACTCTTGATAACGAATCCGAATCAGAGCGGTATAAATCCCTCAAACAGAAAATAACGGCTAACCCCGATGATCACGTAGATTTTAAGATAGAAAATGATCAATTATATAAATTCGTCGCTGGCAAAGAATCCGCTTTTGATGCTAGATACCAGTGGAAGCTTGTACCTTCCCCGGGAAGTCAATCGGAAATTTTGAGAGATTGTCACGATGAACAAATGCATTTGGAATATGATAAAACGTTGCACAGAATAAGGCAACGTTATTTTTGGCCAAATATGGCAGCACAAATTAAACGATACGTGAATAATTGTAGAACATGCAAGGAGGTTAAACCAGCGTACGTCCCGGTAGTCCCACCGATGGGCGACCGCAAAATAGCCCATCACCCATGGCAAATCATTTCTGTCGATTTTGTTGGTCCGTTGCCTCGCAGTAAAAAAGGAAACCAACACATACTTGTAGTGGCTGACCTGTTCAGTAAATGGGTTCTCTTGCATCCGGTGAAACGCAACGAGAGCAGCAGTCTCTGTGCTACTCTCACCAATCTTTGGTTTTTTCGCAATTCAACACCTGAAATTATCATCACAGACAACGCTAGTTGTTTCACCTCCCGCGAATTTAAGAATTTAGTTGATAAATTCGGGCTGACTCACTGGCTCAACTCTCGCTACCATTCGCAAGCTAACCCAGTTGAGAGGGTGAATCGGACCGTAAATGCCGCCATCCGAACCTATGTTAAGCAAGACCAACGATTGTGGGACACGAAAATAACGGAGATTGAAACCGTCTTGAACTCAAGTGTCCATAATTCAACTGGTCTCACACCCTATTTTGTTACACACGGTCATGAAATTTTTGCCAAAGGATCCGATTATCGCTTGTACCTCAATAGGGCAGAAAAATCTCCGGATGAAATAGATAAGATTAGAAGAGATTTGTTTGGTAACATACATGGTGTAGTTAGAAAAAAACTAGAAGCCGCTAAGGATCTTTGTACAAAACAATATAATTTAAGGCATCGCCGGTTTGCCAAAGCTTTCGCACCCGGTCAGTTAATATATCGCCGAAACATGCGACAATCGAGTGCCGCAGATAATTACAATGCTAAATATGGTGCCCAGTATTTACCCTGCAGGGTAAAAGCTGAAATTGGTAGCTCTTCCTACGACTTAGAAGACCTGCATGGCAAATCGCTTGGGATTTGGCCCGCAGCTCATCTCAAGCCTGGTTAGTTCTTTCACCCACTGTTTTTTATTTACAAACCCAGATATCGAAAATATATTTTTCCTTTAAACATGCGAAGCGCAACGATATTATTGGTTTTCTTACGAGCAGGCGAACGGAGCTATTGTCCTTCATGCCCTCAAGAAAGCTTGATGTTTACTGGATGTGTGGTTAGACGAGACCGAGTGCGCACACATCAGAAGACCGATGCGAAGATCAATATAAATTTAATTGTGTTTTTTTTTTCGATCGTGCCGGACGCGGACAGAAATCGGATGATGTAATCGAGTTAGAGAATTGGTAGTAGTAAGTCTATCCAATCGTAAGAGCACTTCATAGGAGTGAATTTGAATAGTATGCATGGTTGGTGTGAATGCTTATCGTGTGAGAGATGGTAAATTCAGAGGCCTCATTTGTAGAGTGTATGATAAGAGAGAGTGAGAACCAAGTACTCAGCGATAGATATTAGAGAGTTATGATAAGACAGGCAATGCGATTTAATAGGGTAACTTGATAATCATGATAATTGCTTTATATTCGACTAAAATGCCAAAAGGTTTGAGAAAACTACTTATTCTTCGAGAAAATATCTCAGAATAATTTTCTATTTTTTTAGATACCAAAAAAAGGGTAACCCATACCCACTAATTATTTGCATAACAATTAGGAATCAGATGATAAGATGTAAATTATGAGGTGTTTGATAAAAACAAAACAGAAAAAAAATTACTTCGAATTTTTTTTTCTCCCAGTAAGGGAAGTATTGTAACCAACGGTTACAACCGTCTTCTCAAAAGCAAAAAAAAATGTACAAGACAAATGTATGACAAAA
The DNA here is from genome assembly GCF_029784165.1 of Wyeomyia smithii. Lineage (NCBI taxonomy): Eukaryota > Metazoa > Arthropoda > Insecta > Diptera > Culicidae > Wyeomyia > Wyeomyia smithii. Next base: position 244,539,958 of record NC_073696.1, read on the forward strand.
TTCGATGCTATTTTGGAACGTACCCTATGTTTGTTGATCCAGCCCACCGCGTGAGATGTCGCGCTCGTTAGTCAGGCTCGTTTCCAAATCTAGAAAGTTTGGGTAATACAAGTGAATTGGTCTGGGTGGCGGGTAAAAGTTGGATCAGCAAACATAGATGTGGGAGTGATTCAAAATCAATCGTAAAAAAATAAACCTAAAATTAAAACTATTAGAGAAATCAATTTTTCAAACAGGGCAACGCACCGACAACACAGTTTGCATTGTATAAACTAATTCTTAATTATCAAGTTGATGGAAAGATTTGTCTATATTAAAAGAGAGCGCTTGCATGCTCCACTGTAATTTCCTTTCCATCAACTACCAGCAGTAAGTCGCGCAAAATCACTCCCAAAATCCTAAAGATTCATATTAGAGTAACGATCACTAACGGTCAAATCGAACTAAAAGGAGTCAGCTGTAAAATCTGCCATATGGGTCGAGTGACTCCAAAACGCAAGCGGAGCACAATAGGGACCCAAACTGCGGCAGCATGCATCTGGAGACAACCACACAGGCGATAGCGAGAATATAAAAGGGAGTTGGGGCGATAAAGGAACTCTCTTCTACGATAGACACTAGTGTGAGTCGGGACGTGATAACGCGACGCGGTCAATCAGAGAAATTGACAAAACGTTACGATCGGGCAAGAGTGAAGTGAAGTGGTTAGCATCGCGGAGTGGTGAACTTCGGTTCCTAGTTCGCCGGTGGAAGATCGGAATATTCAAGTTATAGATCGACTGTCCTGGCATCCGCCCGATCCTTGTTAGTGCGGTGCCCACTTCCCCCAAAAAAACCCACTCCAAAAGGACAATTGTGCACAATAGGTAAAGCTAGTGTCACGTGTCGCGAAGTTATAGACCGTCCATCAACACACGGTCCGCGCCCCGACTAAAACCCACCACCACGTTAGTGGGTTATCAAGACATCTCTGTGTTGCGGAGAGTAATTCCCCAGCCTGCCGAGAGGGACGGTATTTACGGGATAGCACGAGTTGACATAACCCCTATCGTTCGTCACTCAAGGTACGTTCACCCGTTTTCTTCTCCGAGTGGCTCTTCGCTCAGCTACGCACCTCGCTGGTCAGCAGACGTTCCCGGTTCATCGCAGGCGCCCAACCGACCGACGGCCGCAACGAGAACGCATGCCAACGTAAATATTTGTAAAACCTTTTTTCATTTAAAATAGAGTTAAGAGCAAAAAAATCCTTTTAATTAAACCTTCTTTTAATATATATAATATTTTTCTTTGAATTCTATTGCGTTTCTAACTAATTGCGAGAAAGGCCGAATTGTGAGACTTTTGAGAAGCGGGTAAGTGCCAATTTATCGTTCCTTCCGCCTCGTAGCCCTGAGAGTAGCTAGCCGTATCAGTGGTGTAATAATTAGATTTAAGAGAAACGAAGAGATATGTTTCAAAATCGGTTGTGTAGTTTCTGAGATAATGAAGTATCGTGATTTTCACAAGTCGGCACATTACAAATGAAGTTACAGTTCGATTACAGTAAAATTCAATGGGGTCTTCTGAGGCAGCTAGACCATTCATTTGACACTAATCTTGTGAAAATCGGGTCGGCTATCTCTGAAAAAAGTGAGTGATTCCAAGTAGTCTGCGGAATATGTTCCTTTTAATAGCTGGATTTCACATTTTTAAACATAACAGTCAAAGTAATAGTCCGATTGCAAAACAAATCAATGAGGTCTTATGGGGCAATTAGACCTTCCATTTGACACTGATTTTATGAAAATCGGTACAGCCATCTCTGATAAACATGAGTGAGATTAAACAGTCTTCAGAACACGTTTCTTTTCATAACTTTTGAACCACAAGTTCAATATTTATGAAATTCCAAACTTAAAGGTTTTCTGGGTTGCCCGTTCTTTTGAGAGCAATTATGTTCAAATCGGTTGTGTAGTTTCTGAGATATTGATGTTTCATGATTTTCACATTTTTAAACATAACCTCTTAACTAAAAATCCGATTACAAAAAAATTCAATAGGGTCTTATGGGGCAACAAGACCTTTCATTTGCAATAAATTTCATGAAAATCGGTCCAGCCATCTCTGAGAAAAGTGAGTGAGGATAAAAATCTGCACATACACACACACACACACACACACATACACACATACAGAAAATGCCCAGCTCGTCGAGCTGAGTCGAGTGATATATGCCATTCGGCCCTTTGGAGCACTTTTATACTTTCGGTTTTGCAAGTGATTGCTATACCTTTCTAGGAGAAAGGCAAAACATTTTTACTGTCTTCACGATTTGTTTGTTTGGCATAGTGCCTTCGGCAAAATTGTAGATAATAATTTTTTCCTTCAAAAAAAAAAATAAATTAATAAATTAATAAACACTGTAGACAAAGTTGAAAAGAAATTATTGAATTTCTTGGAAAATCCTTAATTTAATTTTTTTTTACCGTGTCTACCATGATATTCAATTTTTAATTGTTTTTCTCTCCTTCTTTTTCTCAGGAAGAATTTTTTTCTTACGGTGTATATTCTTTCTGCACAGTAATAAAACCTTCATGTAAAATATCTTCTCATTCAAATTTCAGTTTGCTTCTGATGTAAACCACGAGTTGTTTGAAAATTATGTGCAATATCATTTAAATTTGCGTGGAACTTAATGGAATTTTCCGTCATAAGCGATGGAGGCAATTCTTGATATGCGATTCGACATAAATACTTTACGTCAAATCTCATATAAAGCATTGCCTCCATCGCTTATGATAGAAAATTCCATAATATTCCACGCAAATATAAATGATATTGAACATAATTTTCAATCAGAAGGTTTACATCAGAAGGAACTGAAATTTAAATGAGAAAATATTTCACGTGACATGTGAAATTCAGAATTTTTTACTGTGTGTAACGAAAAAAATACTATCTACAACCCTGCTGAAAACATAATATAAATATAAACACATTTTTTTTGGATCAAATTAAAAAACCGTTTTTTTAACATATCATTTTTTTGTTTCTCGTTTTTATTATCAAATTTTGACAGATTGTAGTGAACAATGTTATGTTCGATAGGTAAAAAAAATAAGTTTCTAAATACGGTACTTTTTGAGGTATTAGTTATTTTGTGACAATTTTGCAAAATTTTTGACAGAAATTTTCTTTACAGTGTTTATATTCCTAAATCCGCATTCTTATTTCCTATGATTTTGCCAGAGACACTTTTTCGCTTTTTTGCTATAAAATATTATATTCGTCATGCCCTCTTTTTGGATCTAGGTCCTTTTGAAACAACAGTCGTGGGTCAACAAAAACAACTGATATTATAGAGCGACCTCTTTATCAAAAAGGAACAACTGTGAAAAGTTTCAGTGAAATCGGAAATGACAGGTTAAAAAAAATATTTATTTTTATTCATTTTCTATGGAATGCCTCTATTTCCATAGATTTGATGATGTCATTTTGTGGAGTCGCATGGTCCTTTAAAAGCAAACATGCTTAACATTGTTGGGCATGAAAAAAATTTTGCTAGAAATTTTTGTTCGTTAATAGTGCCTATATTGCAATGTTTGGAGGAGTTTTAGGCATCTTAAGTGTCTATTTAAAATCTCGAGTTTTTTGTTTATTTCTGCTCGTTACTTTTTTTCGAAAAGTTTAGAGTGCATTTTTATTGGTGGTCGCATTCAAAAGTAGTTATGAAGATGAAGAATTCAAGCGTGCTGCTTCGATTATTTACGTTTGGCAAAAGTGAGGCTAATGAAATAAGTAGCAAATTCTACGATTATATGAGATTACACTACAGAGCATTGAAAATATTCTCACTGTAATTAATTTACTTTTCACAACACATTATACCTGAAATAATCTTCAATTTTTAAAACATTATTCACTGAACGAAACGTATAACTAAACAACTTCTCAGTTTTTGCATCAAGTCATGCAAATTTTGCATTATGTGTTCAGGCCGTATGAAGAAGGCAACGAACACCAGCTAATGGATGGTGCTGCCAGAAACATTTCTTATATCTGTTGACCAGCCATTCTCCTCTGCAGCATAGAAGACACCTTCCTCTCTTTTGGTTGTTATTGAGCCTAAATTGGTTAGAGGAAAACTCGAGAAAACTAAAAATATGATTTGAAGAAACCGCTCCAAAATTGAGGAGATCTGTATCTGATTTCTGTTTTTATTTCATGTGAAATTTATGATTTCTAATTTCTAAATTACCAAATTTCTAAAATTATTATACAGTAAGGTCTTTTTTTACGCAGGTTGCTTTTCTCAATTACTCAAAAACGGTACAAGATATCGACCTCATTTCAATCACGTTTTTCGTTTCAGGCCTCGAGGTACCATATGTCAGTCTCCAAAAAAAAAAAACACAATTTTTGCTGTAAATATTGACTATTTAAAATATTGAATTTTGGTCTCTAGAATGACCACTATCATATTCAAACGAGTTTTAAACATTTTAAAACGGTTTTCTTCGTTATATTTGCAATTCAAAAAAGTCTTTTTTTAACGCGATCCCATACAAATTTGGAAGGCATTCCTCGTGTAAAAGATGACCATACTGTAATGTGTAATTTTGCTCGTTTAGATGTTTGTTTTCGCGTCTATTTCCTTCTAAGAAACAAACGTTTGTCGAGCATCCACTTTGTTGCCGACAGTGTTTATACCGTTTATGTTTTAATTTCGGCTCCTTTCAAAGTGTAGCTCCTCAGAGTACAACGTAGGCAACAATGAAAAAACAAAAAACTTAATTAAAATATAAAAGTTCACGGAACTGCATCCTGATCACAACAGGAAAACTTAAGTACTCACATTAGTGACGCAACTTGAGTAAAGCAGGAAATAAGTTTTGCATCGTGTATTTTTCCAATGCCACAAACCATAAAACAACTCAAAGCAAAGTTTTGCGCTCCGGCAGCGATCATTCAGCCTGCACTCAGCCAGCAGCCAGCAATGCATTTTTTTATATGTATATGAATGTGCATCGGAAACGGTGCTCCTTTATTACTTGATGTGATTGCATTATAAATTCCTTTTTTCCGTTCGCTTAGTTCAGTTTTAAGAAAACGCACTCGTTGTGTGTATGTAGGATGTACATTCTTGGAAACGAACGAAGGCTGCTGGCAGCATAGCGCAAAGCCCCGTAAGCTGTTGTATCGTGATGCCGAGGCTTCTTCGGTTCCAGCCAGCTTCTACTGCTGGCTGTCGGAATACATTTCGTGTTTCATTTTCCGCAAACGGGCGCCTTGGCGTATCGGCCTTGTGCCACCGCAAAGTCACTTTCATTATTTTCAATTTGCGTTTTGATTAGCTTTTAATGAGAAAGTAATTCAAAATGAGCACAGCGTCTTGCGTTTTCCCATGGCGGCGGCAGAGTGGTGGTGGTGTACGATGTACAAGCGAAGGGCGAAGCGAGTCGTCAGGATTACTACGGTTGCCGGGTGGTGCCTTTGAGAGTAAATGAGAACGAAACGGCGAGAAAATGACTTCATTATTGGATGAGATGAGACTTGTTTTGTCGGATTTTGTTTAATTTTTATTCTGCTTTGTTCGAGGAAACTGTAATGACATTTACTGAATTGATGTTTTGTTTCTCAATTCCCGTTTCAGATTTGACGCCCGTGATACCCGGGAGGGATCGCACCGTAGTTCCAATTCGTCCTTCGATGGTCGTGCGAGCTTCTACCCGAATCGAAGTCCGGCGACGTTGGAGATCCGGCAAACCAAAAGCTCTGATAGTGGCGTCTATCGGTGCCGGGTGGACTTCCACAAGAGTCCTACCCGGAATACACGGGTGCAGCTTTCCGTGATAAGTAAGTGCTTACACTTCGGTTGGCATCAATTTCCCCCCCGTTCGGAGGGGAGATGTATGGCGAAGATTTTCATAGTGGCATTAACATATGTTTCCGCTTCCGAGCGGAAATTTGCCGTCCACCGACCGTAAATCATCGTGAAACATTGCCCTCGGGGTGCAGTTTTATTCGTTTAAAAAATCCGATTCATTTTTCTCTGATGTTTTTTTATTCTCTGTGCCACGTCCAGCAGTGTAGAATTCTTGAGGCGATAAGTCCGGACCATGATTTTACAGATATTGGAGCTTTCTGTTCTTTGGCTTTCCCGTCTCTACTGGCTTCGGATCTTTGCAGATTTGTAGCAGGAGTTTTCCTGTGCTGTTTTATGATTTAATTGATAATGCTCACTGCAGTGTACGAAGCTGCTGATGCAAGCAAAATTTTCATTTGCAATGACCATATTTTGCAAATCCTTACAGGAAAATTTTCCATTCCATTGCGTAGAATCCGTATCGAACTGCTTCTGCAGCTCTGAATTGTTGCTATATTGCAAGCAGGCAACATGCTTTCATCAGTTTCAAGCATGTCTGAACATACTTCGTTAGGGTTAGGAAATAATATTTTATGATAAGTTATGTGTTCGATTCGGTATGGAATCTGACTCGCAGTTTGTTTCGCCAGCTACATACCTAATGGCCTTAACTATTTCGAATAACTAAATTTTACGCTATTTTTCTAAACCAATATGCAACACAACAACCTTATACCTGAGCGTGAAGGTAGGAGAACTCATTCCGTAAAAGTTTGGGGTTCTTCTCGGAAACCTCAGTTGCTGGGGAAGCACTTTTAATAAACCGGCATCGGTGGCCCGTACCAGCTGCCAGTAACTATAGTAACCATATCTCCTGGAAGCCGCAGCAAACCGGCAGAAGTTTATTCTAGAATTGAGGTATCAGTGAAAAATAAACTTTTAATTGCAGCTTTGTTGGGTTTTAGCAACAGTAACCAGGGCTAGCTTCTGCGGTTTACCTTTCGGTTCGAGACCGAGCTTAGTTCCCAAAGCTTGGAGTGCAATTTTGTGCAGTGTTTGACCAGAGAAATTTAATACCTCGTTTCGTGTTTAAATACATTGACGTATTCATTGGAAAAGTCATAAACCATAGCGTATCGCAAATTATTTTCATATAAATTATCTGAAAACTAAAAACTGTGGTACCAGCATGAGATACAGTCGCTGTTTAGAGGTTGACCAAACAATGTGTCAAAATGTGCCGTTGTGCTAGATTACCGAGAGAGACAGAGAGAGACCCGTTGCAAAGCTGGCGTCAATGAAAGGACCTCCCCCCTTCGCTTCTTGGCACCACCCCACGGCTTTGAGCTGCTTGGTTGCGGTGCAGTGCACAATTTTGCAAACACAACTCATTGGCGACTGGGTCGTGATACCCGTAATGGTGTAAATTTATTGCAGTCAGACGTCACGGGATGTGGTTCCGTTTGCCTCCTGGCCTCTTGATGCTCTTCCCCCAGCGAAGTCGGGACACACACAGAGGGTCAACAGAAGTCGACAAATCGCAAAAAAAAGGAATGCACCAGCAAACTGGCAGAACTCCAGCCGGTCGGGGTGCCACGGCAGGGCGGAATACTACTACGGTTTCTGTCAGCAACTGGTATTTCAATTGCTTTGCATTTCTCCTCCCGGGCAAACCCGGCTTCCTTTCACGGGACTGCACCCCTAGTCAGCACATCATCCGAGCCACTAGCCGGCTGTGACAAATGGCCCAGCTTGTTTTGGGTTGTGCTGAGGTCCCAACAGTTCAGCGAAATGTGTGAATAAAATTTATTGTGATGGGCTTAGTGAGTATTTCCGGACGAAACTGGAATCTACCGTCGAATGGTTCGGTCAGCACTAATGCACTCGGAGGTAGCTTTCTCGTTGCAAATCCAACAATACCAAGTGCACAAGGCTATCTCTGCGTATCTCAGTGTCAGGATCGTACGTAGTAAATAAAATTACAGTGCGCGTCTGGGCATCGAGCAAAATGGGTCTCGATCTTCTTTGAAATACAGTTGAAAACGACACACTTTAAAAATACTTTGAGACATAGTTTGTAACATTTCTGTCAAAAATTCTATGAAAAATTGGGGAATGTAACTATCAAATTTAGTAATCGACATCAGTTCTGTTCGATTCAGCATAGCGCTCATAAAAGTTATGAAGCAAAAATAATAAAAGTTATTTTAAACGCAGGACATACACAGAAATAATAGTAAGGTTTCGAGAAACATATGAAAAATGCCCGATATGCTGTGTTGAAATAAAATAGATGAACTAATATGAGACTACTTCACGACATGTCAATTGCAGTTGTAGTGCTGCTTTCTACAGCTAAAAACACGAATTGTAAAAAAAAATATTAACGCTATACCATTACCACAAAAGGTGAATTAAAAAAATATTAGAAATTAAAAATGGTGTAACAAGTAATGTAAGGTGTTATTTATACAGTATAAATTATTAAAATAATATTGGAACTTATTTCATTTACGATTTTATAATGCTGTTCACTCAGCATTATGATAAAATGTTTTCCAGGTGAAAACATAATCATGACCGTGTATAAATAAAATGAACTATAAAATGCAACATGGAATAGGCATATCTTGGTTGTTAATCTTTTGATGCAGCAACTTTGTATTTATTATGAAACATGTAAAAAGTATAATAAAGAACCTGCAGAAAAATATAACGAAATATATAAATAATCTTTCAAAATTCTAAACATATAAAATTGTAATCCAGTCTGTCTGTCTGTCTGTCTGATCCATGAAGGCTCTGAAACTACTGCACCGATCGGCGTGAAATTTTGTATATAGAAGTTGTAGGGGCCGGGTAGAGTTACTAAGATAGTTTGAGACCCCTACCTCTTCTGGAATCTTTCAAAATTCTAAACATATAAAATTGCAATCCAGTCTGTCTGTCTGTCTGTCTGATCCATGAAGGCTCTGAAACTACTGCACCGATCGGCGTGAAATTTTGTATATAGAAGTTGTAGGGGCCGGGTAGAGTTACTAAGATAGTTTGAGACCCCTACCTCTTCTGGAAGGGAGGCCTCCCATTCAAATGAATCACAAATTTCCGTACATCTCGAAAACTAACCAAGTAAATGGAACTAAATTCGGCATGTGAATGTTTCTGGAAGTAACAAATATATCCTCAATAGTTTGACACCCTTCTCTCGTCTGAAAGGAAGCGGTTTCCCACAAAACAAAAAAAAATCTGCACATCTAGAGAGGTCATCAAATAAATTGAACCAAATTTGATATTTTGAGTTTTTTGAGAGCAAGAAGAATTTTATTGGTGGTTTGACACCCCTTTCTCTTCTAGCAGAGAGGGCTTATACAAATGAAACTCAAATTAATACTGATTACAAAAACTGATTAAGTTAATGGAACCAAATATGGCATGTGGAGGTTTTTGGGAGCAAAAAATATTTTAATGATGGTTCGACACCCCTCCTACTTCTAAATGGGAGGGATCTTATACAAATCAAAACAAATTGCTATGGTGATTTGATACTCCTCCGTACTCTGGAGTGGTACTGGAACAAATTAAACAGATATTTCAACCAGGTTTTCCGGGAAACAGCCTAAAATGCTCGGGTTGATACACAGGAGCCAAAACTCGACTCGAGATGTCATTTTTAAATTTAAGATGGAAACTTCCAGTTTCTAATATGGGTCTTGCCGGTAATAGAATGACACTCAGAGACCAGGAAATGTTTCCAAATGCCATTTTGAACACCAAGATGACGATTTCCTGTTCCTCTGCATCATGAAGACATCATTAACCCCCCAGAAGATCAAAGGTCAATCCTGACGATATTTTCCTGGATTCTTCACAATAATTTTCTTTCATATCACATCAGCCCACTGATCGGTAAAACGAACAGTGAAAAACTCGGTTGTGGAAAATTGGTAAATATTTTCTCCTTTTTGCTTTTCTCGTAGAAAGGTGTGTGTGTATGTGTGTGTGTGTTTTTGTGTATGTGTGTGTGTAACGCTCTCCCAATCTCACTGGATTTTCTCAGAGATGGCTGGACCGATTTCAATGAAATTAATTGCAAATGAAAGGTCTATTTGCCCCATAAGACCCATTGTAATCGGATTTTTAGTTTAGAGGTTATGTATCAAAATGTGAAAATCATGAAACATCAATATCTCAGAAACTACGCAACCGATTTGAACAAAATTAATTTCAAATGAACTGGCTACCTAAAAAACCCTTAACTTTTGCATTTTATGGAGATTGAACATGTCGTTCAAAAGTTATGGAAAGAAACGTGTTCTCGAGACTATTTAATCTCACTCAAGTTTTTGGTATCACTCAAGTTTTTGGTATCAAATGGAAGGTCTAGTTGTTCCATAAGACCCTATTGATTTTTTTTTTGCAATCGGACAATAACTTTGCTGTTATGTTTAAAAATGTGAAATCCAGCTATGAAAAGTAAAATATTCACAAGACTACATAAACTCACTCAATTTTCCCTGAGATGGCTGAACCGATTTTCACTAAATTGGTGTCAAATGAGAGGTCCAGCTGCCTCATAACACCCTATTGAATTTAACTGTAGTCGGACTGTACCTTCGTCTGTAATGTGTCAAAATGTGAAAATCACGAAACTTCATTATCTCAGAAACTACACAACCGATTTGAACAATATTGATATCAGTTAAACGGCCTAGTTAAGGGTTAACTGATGAATTATGATTGAACACGTGGTTTCATAATTCGGCTGCTCTATACGTTCCCATTTCATTCGATTATAATCGGACTTAAGCAACCGTTATATATTAAATTGTTAACACAACGAGTCTATTATCTCAAAGACACGACTTATTTAACATAACTAGCGTCATACGAACGAGTTATCTCTTAAACTTACAAATAACTAACTTCATAACAACTTGATATGTGGTTTAAAAGTTATGGAACGAACAGAAATTCAAAGACTATTTAAAACTATACCTGCTTTGATCAATATACGTGGCCTCAACATAATTTAAATGTGGTTTCGTACTATTTGAACGTTCCCGGTATCGCTCGTGATGAAATTGTTCGAAATTAGAAGTCATTTCTTTCATTCCGCTATTTCTTAAGCACTAACATCACGTTAAATTTCATATTTAATACTTCAATCACAACATCAATATTTTAGAACCCAAAGAGTGAATATACATTTATTGGATTGAAGCGTCCATGTAAATCTATTTTTACAAATAATAAGTTTGAATGAGAAAGGCTGGGTCTGACCGCTATGTGGATTAATTTAGGTTTTTTTATTAATTTGATTTGATGATTTGATTTGATATGTGTCGTGAAAATCGCGTTGGAGAAAAATCTGGTTCTAGATCCGGGCCGTAATAAGTTAAGAACGTCTCAGAAATGTTTCAAAAATATGTCAAAAATGTTCTAGAAAGGGTTTAAAAAATACCTCAAGGATTCGAAGATGTTCTAGTAATGTTTCAAAAATATATAAAAAATATTTAAAAATATGTCTCGAAAATGTATCATAAATGTAAAAGAAATGTCCCGAAAATGCTTTAAAAACATCTAAAATAGTTTCAAAAATATTCCAGAAATGTTTGAAAAATAACTCCAAAAAATAAAAAATAATTTCCGGAATTTACGCGGTATTTTTTTTGCGCGGATTTCAGTTTTTCTTCACTCGGATTGCAGAATTAACGCAGGTTTTTTTATGCGGATTCCGGAATTTACGCGGTTTTTTTCACCGCGGCACGTTTCCCCCGCGTAAAAAGCGACTTGAGTGTATCTGAAAAATAATTCAGTAATGTTTGAAAACGTGGCAAAAATCTCCCAAAATGGCTTGAACCTCTTTAAATAATTTTCATTCAATCACCAAAACTTTCCAAAAATATGTCAACTTCGAAATAAACTAAATGAATCATGATATGACAAAGCCATGATATGTCAATAGTGGTTGTCGTATCAGCTGAATATATGAGCTAAGAAAAAAAAACCTCAACACAAACAGCGTGATTATCAACCTGCATCTAACGCGCGTTAGAAATCGCAACGTCAGGTATACAGCAAATTGTCGAAAAAAATCGTAAAAGTGACGTTGACCATAGTATTTATAAGAAGTTATAAGATATAAGAAGTTAAACACATTTGAAATAGGGATTTGAACCATGCTTCTATAAATAATAAAATGTACTGAACAGCTTTTGGCGAGTACTGCATATTTGATTTTTACCTATTCAACCTATTGGAAAACTGATTAAATGAATTCATGTCACAATGTCATCTCACGGCAGACTACCACAAAGTACCTACTCCTGTCGTTTACTGAAGCAAAGCGCGCGCCACCCTTGAAATATCTATGCTACCCGATGCTTCTGCAAAATAACATTGCAGCACTTGCCCAGATGAGGTCGCACACTTCTATAACCACTATGTCAATACGTCCATGCACCCTTTGTGGAATTGGACCGAATCCGCTACCATCCGATCATCGTGAATGAAGTATGCCCCTTGTGTCACGTTGATCGAAGCACTCTACATCCTTCCTATGGTGATGCTGATAAACATCAACGATACGCACTTGCAACCGTCAGAGCCTATAGGTACTTTCCAATTTACCACGATAACTATCAGTACCTAGCGTTTTGGACCACGCTGGCTTACCATACCTACGTAAGGACGAAACCACGCTGCCAAGAAGTTTCCGCTTGCTGGCGTACACACTCAAGATAGTGCTGTAACAGCTCTTGAACTCCTCTTATAGACATAGTTGACGCGGCTCTTGAAATTAAGCTTGTCGTCGAACATAACCTCCAAGATTTTCAAAGATCACTTTGAGATAATTGCAGTCTCCGACTATGGCCACCGCTTTTTTTTCTTCATCTATAGTTTATTTGACACGGCACAAATACAATTCAATGTTTAACGGCGCCAATTATATCTGGTTGCTTACTTTCTAAAGTATCTTAATAACTAAAAGCAAATTTTTTATCCTCGCTGCCGACTACGAGCTGAAACTAAATCTAACTTAAAGCTAGAATATTTTGCATTAAAAGCACAGGTTTGCTGTTTGATGGTTTTCATTGCCATAGGTAAGCAGCATATTAAATTTGTTCCGCTGCTGGGCCAAGATATTACGGACTGGCATATTGGGTTGCTTCCAACGGGCCTTGAGAGTATCGTGCGGGTCTGATTGCTGTTTCCGGATCCGGGGTCTTGACGTGTTCTTGTCGTTTGGTTGGATGTAGGCGGAAGGGGATAGGACTAAACTGGGGCGTGGATGGATTTCAGGAAAACGTATATAAGGGACATGTAGGATAGGTCACGGCTCGCTAAGACATCACGAACAGGAACAGCCGGCTGCCTACTTTCGGCCTGCAGGGAAGCTATTAATTTAGACCTGGCGTCACGGTGTACAGGGCATGACCAAACAACGTGCTCTATGTCGTGATAACCTTCACCACAGGCACAGATACCACTCTCCCCGAGCCCAACACGACGGAGATGCGCGTCAAATCTATAGTGATTGGACATAAGCCGGGACATCACGCAAATGAAATTCCGACCTACATCCAACCCCTTGAACCACGGGTTCGTCGATACCTTGGGGATTATGGAATGTAACCACCTTCCCAGTTCCCCCTTGGTCCAAGAATTTTGCCAACTGATGATCGTATTCTGACGTACAAATGCGAAAAATTCATTAAAGGCAATTGGTCTTTCATAAATATCACCGTTTGTTGCGCCCACCTTAGCCAAAGAGTCCGCTTTCTCATTACCCGGTATCGAGCAGTGAGAAGGGACCCACGCTAAGGTAATCTGAGTAGATTTTTCGGATAAAGCACTCAGATGTTCCCGTATTTTCCCCAGGAAATACGGAGAGTGCTTAACATCGTTCATCGATCGGAGAGCCTCAATGGAACTGAGACTGTCCGTAAAGATGAAATAATGGTCCGTGGGCATTTTTTCGATAATCCCTAGGGTGTACTGAATTGCAGCTAATTCTGCGACGTAAACAGAAGCAGGATTATCGAGCTTATGGGAGACGGTTAAATTGTTATTGAAGATACCGAAGCCAGTGGACCCATCAAGAAGTGATCCGTCAGTGTAGTACATATTGTCGCAGTTGATGTTTCGATATTTATTGGAAAAAATTTTAGGGATCTGCTGCACGCGTAAATGATCCGGGATTCCACGAGTTTCTTCTATCATGGATGTATCGAAAAACACAGTAGAATCAGAAGTATTTGATAAGTCGACACGATTTGGAATATTCGAAGAAGGGTTAATATTTTGGGACATGTGATTGAAATACAATGTCATAAAACGGGTTTGAGAATGAAGTTCGATTAACCTTTCTAAATTTTCAATCACGGGACGGTTCAAGACCTCACATTTGATTAGAATACGAGAAGACAGGCTCCAGAAGCGGTTTTTCAATGGTAGTACTCCAGCTAAGATCTCCAAACTCATCGTATGGGTCGATCGCATGCAACCCAAGGCGATACGCAAACAACGATATTGTATTCGCTCCAGTTTGATCAAATGTGTGTTTGCTGCGGAGCGGAAGCAGAAACACCCGTACTCATTAACAGACAGTATCGTTGTTTGGTAAAGCCTTATAAGGTCTCCTGGGTGGGCACCCCACCATTGTCCGGTTATTTTACGAAGAAAATTCACTCTTTGTTGACATTTTTTCATCAGATACCTCACGTGACAACCCCAGGTGCCTTTAGAGTCGAACCAGACACCAAGATATTTGTGTACCAAAACCTGAGAAATCGTTTTACCCATTAATTGTGTTTGAGGCTGAGCAGGTTCATGCTTCCTAGAAAAAACTACTATCTCAGTCTTCTCCGGAGAGAATTCGATACCTAGCTGTAAAGCCCAAGCAGACAAATTGTCCAAGGTATCTTGCAATGGTCCTTGCAAATCGGCAGCTTTGGCTCCTGTAACAGAGATTACACTGTCGTCTGCAAGTTGTCTTATCGTGCATGAATTTGCCAGACATTCGTCGATGTCATTTACATAAAAGTTGTAAAGAAGGGGGCTTAAACATGAGCCCTGGGGAAGACCCATGTTATGCGAAAAGTTGCCAAATCGCCGTGCGTAAAATGCATGTGCTTTTCGGACAACGAATTGTGCAAAAAATTGTTCAAAAGTGGAGAAAATCCTTGTCGGTGAAGTTTACCCGAAAGAATGTCAATAGAAACGGAATCAAAAGCCCCCTTAATGTCCAAGAACGCAGACGCCATTTGTTCTTTGCGAGCATACGCCAGCTGAATATCTGTTGAAAGCAGCGCAAGACAATCATTCGTCCCTTTGGCACGGCGGAAGCCAAATTGATTATCCGATAGTAGGCCATTTGATTCGACCCAATGGTCTAAACGACGGAGTATCATTTTTTCCATCAATTTCCGGATACAGGATAGCATTGCAATCGGCCTATAAGAGTTGTGATCAGAAGCTGGTTTCCCTGGTTTTTGGATGGCGATCACCTTCACTTGCCTCCAATCCTGCGGTACAATGTTTTGCTCCAGGAACTTATTGAACAAGTTCAACAAGCGCCTCTTGGCATTGCCGGGTAGATTCTTCAACAAGTTGAATTTGATTCTATCTAACCCAGGCACGTTATTGTTACAGGAAGGAGGGCAACTGAAAATTCTGCCATCGTAAAAGGTGATTCTATCGCGTCGTGGCCTGGAGACGCATCACGAACAATATTTTGCTCAGGAACAGAGTCCGGACATACTTTCCTGGTAAAATCAAATATCCACCTACTTGAAGACTCCTCGCTTCCGTTGACCGTTACGCGATTCCGCATTCTTCGGGCTGTGTTCCAAAGAGTGCTCATCGATGTCTCCCTCGACGTCTCGTTCACGAACCGACGCCAATATCCGCGTTTCTTTGCTTTAGCCAGGCTTTTAAGCTTGGTATTAAGCTCCGAATACCGTATAAAGTCGTCGGGTATACCTCCCTTCGACGCCAAAAACGCGTCGGATCTTTGCGTGTAGACATCGGAGCACTCTTTGTCCCACCACGGAGTTGGAGGCCGCTCTTTGATCGTTACGCCGGGATATTTCTTCGATTGGGCTTGCAACGCGGCGTCGAGGATTGAGCCCGCGAGGAGGTTGTATTCTTCAAGTGGTGGCTGATGTTGAATCGACTCGACAGCTTTTAAAATCATTTCCTCGTATAACTTCCAATCGACATTCCGTGTGAGGTCATACGGAATGTCAATTGGTCGCATGCGAGTTGACCCGTTTGTAATTGAAATAAGAATAGGCAGATGGTCGCTACCGTGAGGATCGAGGATTACCTTTCATGTGCAATCCAACCGTAGCGACGTCGAACATAAGGATAGATCCAAAGCGCTTGGGCGCGCTGGAGGTTTCGGGATACGTGTCATTTCACCGTTGTTTAAAGTAGTCATGTCGAAGTCATCGCAAAGGTTATAGTTTAAAGAGGAGCGGTTATCATTGTAAGGGGAACCCCAAGCCACACCATGAGAGTTGAAGTCTCCCAAAATCAAACGTGGCGAGGGAAGAAGTTCTATTAAATCAAAGAGCAGCCGTTGCCCAACCTGTGCTCTGGGAGGAATATATATTGAGGCAATACAAAGCTCTTTACCTTGTATTGTCATTTGACATGCGACAACTTCGATGCCTGGAATCGAGGGGAGGTTAATACGATAGAAAGAATAGCACTTTTTAATCCCTAAAAGTACTCCTCCATATGGGGTGTCTCGATCAAGGCGAATAATATTTAAATCATGGAAGTAGAGATCAATATTTGAAGTAAGCCAAGTTTCACAAAGGGAAAATGCATCGCATTTGTTTTTATTTATCAAAACTTTAAACGAATCGATTTTTGGTAAAATACTTCTACAATTCCACTGTAAGACAGAGATAGAATCCTTCATATACGCAGTTGAATTAGGCATCGAAGGATACAATCGCTGCAAGGAGGGGCCATTGGGCAGTCAACTGCTTCAAGATGATCTAACTGTTGGGAGGAATGCTGTAAGAAAATTTTTAATTGGATCGGGTACATTGAAATTTTCAAAAATCTAGTCCACAATGTCAGAAAATTTCACTAATCCAGAGTTTGTTTCATCAACTGGATGTGCAAAAGGAACAACTGCGGTTTTAGATGTTCCTGGCAGTGCTGGGAACTCCTTCTGGGACTTTAAATTTGCAAGCCCAGAAGGAGTTTGCTTCGGTTTTTCCGCAGCACTGTTTGGTTTGTTCGTACTTTTCATTACACTTTGGGAAATCTTAGGACCTTTACGGGGCAGTTTAGGAGAAGAAACATTTTTCCTCTTCCTAGACTCCCCAGGATTGGCATAAGATGTTCCCGCTGATGAATCGTCAGAATCGGTTTCATCAGAGGACAACAGATCAAAGGGGTTCGATGTTATGGTAGACGTGGTCACGGTCTACTTCAGCATCTCAGCATAAGAACGCTTTGAAGGCTCCTTAAGTGACCGCTTGATTTTATCTCTGCGCTGCATGTACACCGGGCATGTGGAGAGCTCATGCTGGTTTTCCCACAGTGATATGGCCACCGCTTGTTGTTCTGCTTTACGGTTGTTCACAACCGTGACCTCAGTCTTATGGTGTGCAAACCAAGTTTCCTGGAGTGCAACCAGTCTTCAATCTTACGCTTGCACTGCGCGGCCTTCTGCTCGACTTCTTCGATCGGCTCGCCGTAGACCTCCAGCGTTATGTCGTCTGTAAAGACGAAGATCACAACCCCTACAGGAAACTCTAGCTTCAACACTTCATCGTACATGATATTCCACAACACCAGGCCGGAATGGAACCATGCGGTATTCCTATGGTAATTGCGATGTACTTCTGACCCTCCCCCGTGTTGTGAGCTATTGCTCGATTCCGGAAGTAATTTTCCAAAGTCTTGTACAGCGACACCTTCATGGATACGTGAGCGCTATGGAGTCCCAGCTGGCGCCATTGAACACATTCTTCACGTCATGCGTGATGATTGCGCAATAGCGAATGCCTATCCTTTTGCGCTGGAATACCACCTCCACCATTTTAGCGACGAAGATAATGGCATCCAGCGTGGACCTATCTTGCAGGAAGCCGAACTAGTTACATGCCAGACCGTTTACACCCTCTGCCCTCTCAAGCACCCTACCGACAGTTGTTGCCTTCAGCAATAAGACTAGTGTCTGTCGCTTTCACAGGCAGTCATCCATGCACTCCTGCATGACTAGCCGAGACAACCCGAAGGCCAGGCTAGGGATTCCATCCAGTCTAAGGCACGGGGACTTTCGTTTTTAAAGAGTTGGTGATCATAACGAGTTCCACATTCGTAGCCTATTCCCCCTCCTCAACCTCAACACGGCTGTCGGTGCTCACGGATTGGATGTCCGGCAGATTAGCCTACCATCCCTGGTCTGTGTCTGAGATGCTGTAACGTCGGATGTGAAAAAGTCCCACGAAGATACGCTCCAGCATCGCTGGTGATCGCTCTGTTGGCACCAACAGGCCGCTGGTCTTGGTCATTACGACCCTGTAGGCGTTACCCTACGGATTCGTTTTGCCACTCGCGCATATCCTATCAAAACAGGTCCTCTTACTCGCCTTAATTCTTGCAGACCCGAATGCTGCACGACGCTCTACTCTAAGTTCCTCGGTTCGCGCGCATAACATCCGCTTTCCGCTACTGCTATTGCGACTTTCCCACTCAACAGCCCAATCGGTGAAGTCACCCGTCACCACCAACGGCGTAAGGCCCATCGGTTCCATGGTTACGAGGACGACCAACTGCAATAGAACACTCCGTTCACCTTGGCAACAGCATATCCTTCGTTTGAGGTTGACACAGCCTCCTGAACCGGTAACCCGCTCGTCGTCCATATGGCCGCCACACTGGATTCGCGACCCTGTTACCGTTTCCAGGAGGGATACAGTAGTGGTACGATGCGACAACGACTCAGAGGATGCTTGGTATAGCAACTTCTGTCACCTGTGTCACCTCTACGTCCGTAGCTTAATAGCCGGTTTACCGACCTCGGGTCTCCCATAAAGTGCTTGGCGTTCCGTTTTCCGGAACATGCCAGGCACTCGGGAGGCTCCTCGCAGTCTTTTGCCTAATGGCCTGCGCCACCACAACGCCTACACAATTGGCTCCTGTTGCGACCCTTACAAGCCCAGGACTTATACCCTCGCAAAGCACCTGAAGTAAACGTCCGGTTTTTGAAATATGCCCAGGGGACATACTGACCAAAGAACCTTAAGTTTGGCTGTCTTCAGGGCCAAGTTCGCTTCTGCCAATGCTAGTCTAGGTCTGCTAGGGAACCACCTCGGTCCCCACTGGGCCCTTTCGGATACGGATTGACTTAGTGGCCACTTCCACCTCGCACTTCTCCTTAAGGGTTTGTGCAACGTCGCACCCCTCGGTGGTATCGCTGGGGAGTCACCTTTAAAGTGAGTGCCCGAACCTATTTCTAGAACCTGCTCAGCTACCTGTCCTTTGTTCTTGACGTCCTTTCGGAGCTTAAGTATAGTAAATGCGAGATCGACGAGTGTTCTACACATCTGCCCCCAAAATCCTTGAGCTGGGTCTCGCCCCTCATTTTCTTCAAGGCTTCTGAGTACTACGACCGGTCCAGTTTGAGGGCATCCTTGCTTGGTCGTTTGACCACTTCGCCATCTTAGCGCGTCGCAACTTCTTGTCGTTTCCTACCTACCTCTATAAGCCGAGGGTTCTCCATAGCCTCCACCTCGGCCGGTTTTTCGGCGGACCTTAAACCATCCGAGCGCCAAGAATAATCCTTATATTAAGGTGCCGCTAGACAGACGCTAGTAATAGTTTGTATGTCATAGTTGATCGTATGAAGTATTTCGTCATTACAGAATAGTATTAGACAGCCTGATAAGTACCTGAAAAACGGAACATGGAGACGTTTTTTGGCCAAAGTCAGTTTTATTTTTCAACATACTCTCTATTTAGGCCGATACAGCGAGTCCAACTATTTTCTAACTGTTTGATACCGTTTCGCTCGGAACGTCTCCAAAATACGCCTCAGTTTCAGCTATGCACACAGGCACAAGTAAAAGTCGCTGGAGGGCAGGTCTGGTTAAAACGGTGGCTGAGGATCCAATTCGAAATCGATTCCATGCAATTTTGCTTGTGTAATTAAACATGTATGAACAGGCGAATTATCGTGATGATAAAGTGGTTTTTTCTTCTTCTAATGCGGTTGTTTTTCCGCGATTTTGATTTTCTATCAGTCCAATAATAATGAATAGTATTCTCCGGCTATGGTTCTACCTTTTTCAAGATAGTCCACGTACATTAAGCCATGTGCGTCTCAAAATACAGATGCTATAACTTTTCCGACCCATTGTTGCGCTTGTGGTCGCTTCGGAGCACTTTGGCCCGGTAAAACCGACTGTTTTGCCTGTTGCGTTGTGTAGGCATGGATTTCATTCATGGTTATGAATCGGCGCAAAACTCGGTCGCCTTACGCGAAAATAGTGCCAAATTCTGCTGGGAACTCGTCCCAGGAATTCGTTTTTGGTCTACTGTAAGCAAACGCGGAACCCATCGCGCACAGAGCTTCTTAATGCCCGAACAAAATACACGATACTGCCTATGCGTCCCGATGGCATGCTCAATGCATTAGCTACCTCTCTCAATCCAGATCATTCAGCATCATAACATGGATTATTTCGACGTTTTGTGGAGAAGTGATATCTTTCGGGCGCCCAGATCGTTCAGCATCAACTGTGCTCGTACGGTTGCAATGAAACTCGGTATGAATCATTCCAATCGAGAGTGCAGAGTCCGGGTAATACTTATCCAGCTTGGTCTCGGATATCGTTTTCTTGCGTAGATACTAGTGTTAGATCAAAACATTAAATTCAGTTTATTTTTCATTTTAAAAAACTCGGAGGTTAGTCGTTTCTCAGTGCTGTAACTTGTAAACGCGTAAACATTGATAGCTGAAGTTTCGACAGCTGTATAAAAATGGTTCAAAATGGTGAATATACTAATACTAATGTATATACCAATGCCATCTCTTAGATTTTTCAGGTACTTAAGGCAGTCTTGTTTACCGCGTACGTTGAGAGAATGCCGTGACGGCATAGTAAAGTTGTTTGCGGCACGCGGGTCAGAAGTATTTTCTCATGGGAAACTTTTTGTCTTGCAGCAGACGCACAATGTCCAAAATTATCAGCAGTGTGTGTCGACAATGACCAGTATTCCTCCCTCTCATATAAACATCCTGCGGTTCCAGTGGGAAGCTCCCTCTTGTGTTTTTTTTTTGGAAAAATAATTGGAAAATCAACGCCGCGTAACTACTATCTTCGGCACCTCCACGGGAAGGACCATTACGTCCTTCAACAGGACGATGCACCGGTTCACACAGCGAATATCGTTAAAGCGTGTCGACGGGAGAATTTAATACATTTTCTCGGTAAGACTTTGTGGCCTCTAGCTCCCCGGACATTAATCCCCTGGACTTTTATGTCGTACATGCTGGCCAAGCAGAGCGAACATAAAGTGAGCACTATGGACCAAGAAGATGAAGATTTTTTTAAACTTGTCATACAGCACAAAAAGGGTTTGTTCTCTGCTAATATGTTGTATAGGTTGGATGATAATCGGAGCGTACTGAAAATAATTAAAACTAAATCGTACACAAACAGTTTAAAAACCAGATGCATTCAAAACACTATGAAAAGCATTTCAAAATCAGAAATTGAATTAAAATTTTTATGATTTCTAAAACAGGCAAAAGCTGATTAATAAGTTGTATCAAATAATTGCAACGATAAAAAAAAAAACTATATTAAAAGCTGCTAGTTATGAAATTTACAGGGGTTTACATGGTACATTTTGAATCAAAACAGAATTTAAAATTCTACCTACTTGCATTTATGAAACATATTTAATTCCATATAAATAGCACTTTATTTATGCAACAACCTACATCATAGCTTAAGTAAAAATTACTCCGGAACCGTATCTTCCATTTGTTTTTCTTATTATAAACTGCATTTTATTTCCTGATAAAATTTCAAGTTGAAAATACGTGACTGTTATGACACAAACTACGATTCCAGATTGGTAAATCCTTTTTCCAGCATTTGATATGAGAAAAATAATGACGATAGATTCAAGCAGTGACAGTGGAATTGATTTGCTCTCAAACTACAACCTTCACAGAAACAAATGACCAAAATACACAAGAAAATACAATACACTACTTAAACAGTTCTAGTGTCATTTATTAATCATCGTACAAAAGTGAACCCCAGCAATCGAACTCAGACGGTGAGTGAACGAAATCAACACATTACGCAAACTTTGCTATCCAAATAAAGTCCATCCATCACGGAGCGTACGGACCGAGCGGGACTCGGTTGATTACCACATCGCAATATTTGCGCACTCTGTCACATTAAAATGGCGCTGCATTTATAAATTATTCTTTTAGTTTATTTGCACGCTGAGTCCGTTCGCAGTACCACCGGTATGAATAAACATGATGGCAACGTGAAAATTTCCCAAAACTCGAACCTGCCGGAGAAATACTACTCCCTCAGTGTATTCTGCTCAGCTGCATCGGCAGAAAACGGAATAAAAACCTAAATAAAATGAAACCCTCAAAATATGTCCCCAAAAATAACAGTCACTAGTTCCCGGTGAGCCTCGTTTCCACCGCAGAGGAGAGTGTTCCTTAATTTAAAACAGCCACCGTCGATTGCGCAATCGAACACTGGTTAGTTTGTGCTCGAGAACAGGCAGTGCTCAAACTCGAAAGCGAAACAGAAAGCACCCCAACGAATGGCCCGCCAATAGGCCACACACCCGATGTCACACAGAGCCTGCAGCCAAAATACCAGTCGACCTAAACCGGAACGGGGCCCAGCATCGTCGGAATGTTATTTGTTCCAGCTCGGTACCACCGACTCCAACTCCCCGGAGGGGCTAAAACTCCGTCGCAGGAATTTCATTTGTTCGCTCGTTTTTGGCCATGTTTAAATACCGGAAACAAACACAAATAATTGTTTCCAGATCCACGAGTCTCGGATCCACTCCGTACCACACTGGCAGTCGGCTCCCGGCCTAAGAGAAGGACACATACTTGAGACAAGGGTTTTTTTTGCTGCTGTGAGTGTGTGCTGCTCTGAATTTTGGTTATGGCCGTCGACTTTAGAGCCGGTGCCATGCGGGTGAAGAACCGTTCTGGAAACGAGAATTGTGTACAAAAGCTTTTGGTGACATGATAAATGAATTTTTGCGTCCAGAAATGGATGCTGCTGCCGTCGCTGCTCGGGGGACACTTTATTCCGTAGACGGTCGAGCCGAGCGTGACGCTGAACATAGACGGGTTGAAATTCGCAGGGGGTTTGGAGCAAATTGGTGATTTTTCTACATAGGAGATACAGCAATTTTGTTTGTTTATTGAGTTTTCGGTTGAATCGAATTCGTGTGCTAGACTTCGAATATGGAAAATATGTTATAGCTACACACTCACATTAGTTTTCTTCTTGTTCTTCCAGTTCCACCGGAAAAACTGCAAATCGTGGACTCTGGAGGTCACAGCATACCGCACTACATCCTGGGACCGTACAACGAAGGAGCCTCGGTGAACTTTACCTGCGTGGCAAGTGGCGGTAAGTGATGGTGATGTTTTTTGGTCCATTGCCTACGGAGAGGGAAAAGGTTCTTCTAAATTGCTGGTTGACTGATTGTAATAGATCGTCGACGTTGTTTTGTCAAAGTCTTACAGGTGTGGGGAAGGGCGAAGGCAGACATGGTGCTGCTGGTGCACAACTTAATCCTTCCAGCGAACGAACGACGGTTCCCTTGATTCCGGGTTGGATTGGTAATCGCTGAAATGGAATCTGTAAGGTGTGAAAGATGGGCCGCTCTCTAGTGCGAAACCGGTACCAAATGAATTACCTTTTCGATAAGGCAGTGGAAAGAGAAGTTTCAGCTTAAAACCGAGTGGAAAGTGAAAGGAAGCTTTTGAGTGAATTGTGCCTACTTCGAATAATTGGTACACCCAACGCAAACGGGGAACATTTTATTACTTTAGGGCAATTTTTCATTACTTATTGTGTCTTATGACTGCGCATTATACACAAATAGTAATAACCGAAAAGTAACAAAAATTATGACGGGCACACGCTTGTATGTGTTTCTGCAGGAGAACATACAGCCAAGCACCGCAGTGCATGTGTTAGCAAGACTTCACTCGCTGCATTTGTATTGATGCAACGATCAGATTCATTTTTGCTTCCCTTCATCCACACATAATGGGAATCTCACCCGTCAACCTCAAATGTCTAATTAGAAACACTTTCGTTTCGTCCCCCAGTGTTTACATGAAATGAAAATATGTTATACTGTCTGAACAGAGTTGCCGAAGTTGCGAATATTGTTCTGCATGGGCACGAGTTTTGTATTTTCAAACAGGTGCAAATGAGTTTCCATGAACCAATGAGTATGTGTTTTGGATAGCTTGCAAGAAAGCGAATGTTTTTGTTTTTCTCTAACGCAGTTTACAGATCGTGATGTCATTTTAAGACGCATTTCAAGTCTTTGAAATCATCAACGTTTGCACACTCTATGACGGGGAAAATGCTGCTTGGCAGCTCTTGTCATATTCTTCCTCTACTCCGTATGCATACAACGAGCGAACTAATACACGCTCACCGGATGAATTGGAGATTGAAGAAACTTGTAACATGTGCAACATATACGACAGTGTGTGATTTTTTTTTTCACTTGAGATGGAAAGGGAGCAGTTTTTGACAGAAAAAAATCTTGCATGTGGTTGAACGACCATTATTAGATGGTCGTACTCCCGTAACACGTGCTAAATATATGACAGTATGTGTTGTTACTTGACTGGGGAAGAATTTTATTGCCTTTTTAGTAATAGGTTTGTTACCTTAAAGGCAATTTTGCGCTATTGCTTCTAAGGTAATAAGGAAAAGTTTTGCGTGTAACAATTGAAATATTTAAATATGGAGTTAGGAGCTGTACTTGAACAGGTACTTGAAAAGTGTAAATATAAATGCTTGAGTTTTTGATAAAACAGATTTTTCGATTGTCGTTGAATGAACTGTCAAGAACAGGAGTTGAAAAATGTGCTAAAAATTGTACAGCTCAACAGCAGAACGGTAAAATTTTTCCTCGGATCGAAAGTACTCCAAAACATCTTATTGTCCCACCTACTTTCGCGGTCTAATCATGACTTTTCGACCTGCTGATTATCTAATATTTCGTAATTGGAAGCCACCTCCCAAATTGCTACAACTAGAAAATTAATTCCTGTTCACATTCATCCACCGGCGACGGGTACTAAAATGGCATCAACAAAGTGCTTATACAATTTATCGCTTAATTGAAGTCCCGAGAAGGTGCTTCGAGCACGATTTCGCCGTTTCAGGCCGCAGCAAAGCCCTCCACCCACTTTTCCTTTCTTGCAAACACAGAACACAATAACTTTTCCTCTTTTGTCTTTAATTTTTCCCGTGACGGTTTCCCGTAGCCGGGAGAACAACGAAAGCCAACTTTGTGTGTGGCAATTTCCACAAGCACTCGGGCGGGCGAATACACTGACTGGGGGTCTAAAAACAGGATAATCCATCCCTGGGGGCCTGAGTAGCGCTAGAATGGAGGGTGCTTTCGGATACCTACACGTGTCGTGTTTGGGTATACTTTTCTGCTTGTTAGAGAGATGGAGAACGGAAAACAAGCGGGTGTCTAAAATCGATTAAGGAAAATCTTAATTATATTTGCTAAATGGATCGGAAAAATCCTCGCCGCGAAACGGGAGCGAGCTTTCGAATGTTTGCATAAAGTGAATTAATTAATGATACAGAAAATTCAATTCTGAGGAATCGCAGCGTGGTTGGTGGTTGGAGATTTGAAATCGGATTGATGTTTTATTAAAAAAAATTATCATGATTCCTGAGTATTTAATATATGTGCATATATTTGCTAGCCACAGTTATCAACTGATCGAATAAACTCTATATTTATAAGCATGATTTATTTGCCTGTTTTTGTTTACATCCACGGAAATTTGTCAATAAAATTTATCAATAATAGACAACTATGTCGATTGCGCCACTGTTCCAGATTTATTCCACCGTAATCTATTCCGATTATACTATGTTTAGATTGTTGGCGAACAGAACCAATATTTGTATGGATATTTGCTGCTCTTTATTGCTGTTGTCTACATTAAATTTGACATTATCGTTGATAAACTAAAATTGAATTGAAAACACATATTCAAATCCACATGGGCGCTGTTCTGCCATATATAAATACAATCACACACCTACACAAGTGCATAATCCATCAATTGGCTTTCACTAAAGCCGGCTAATCAAAGACAATTAAAAATTGAGCCTCCCGTACCATAAATCACTACATATTTGTTTCGGTGCTTGGCAATTACACGCGGTGGAAGCAACAAATAGTATACATTTTTTTTACAGCTGTTGAATTACAATCATAACTTCATTATGCAGAATCGGGTGATATCAATATCAATTTGTCAGCGGGATTATGTTTGTACACGTGTTGCTCGGTACGACAGTTCATTTTTGTGACAGATTTGACTTTGGCGTTGATTCTAGTGAGGTGGTTTAATAACTATTTTTAATCGGTTTTGAAATTTTATTTTTCAAATTTGCATAGATGTTTTTTTACAGACTGTCTCTGCACAATAAGGTACAAATGTTGTTTTTTTAGTAATTTTGATGATTCCATCCCGCTACCGAATCCATTTTCTACTCTTTTGGTTTTCCGGAACAACAATATACTGAGTTTCTATGGCGAACTTGCATACAAGTGAGAACGATAGCAAGCAACGTTTTGAATCGAAGAACACATTTTTCATCCAGATTTGAACCAATTAAAGCTGAAGTAGGCATGACAGTCATCATTGCTGACCATCCCCATCTTCACTATAGCTTGAGAATATTATTATCTATCTATCATCTATCTAAAACTGGTTATGTTCTATGTATCCAAAGCCTCTAGAATACATGAACCAAAACACAACACAATATTAAACTTGTTGTCAAGACACTGAACTTATCATAATACAGCTATTGTGAATTCATGTCACGTTGACACGTGATTTAGTCATAATTTTTAAAATGTGTTCATACATAACACTTAACCAAAAGCTAGACTGCGAATCAAAAATCCGTCCATCCTAAAATTTGACAATACTAATGGAATCTGTATTTTGTTAACTCAAAACAAAGAGTTTCTAGTTTTAATTTATTCTTTTGTCAATCTCAACAAGACCCAAAACAAAATTCGTGAATACATGGATATTTGGATACGTTAATTAAAAAATCCAGAAGTTCATAAAACCAAAACTACGAAGTTGCAAATTGGTGAATCTGAAGTCAATTGACTTGTGATTGAATACAGAAACCCGAACGATCCGGATAGTAACGGATGAACTATTGTTGAAACGAAAAAAAAAGTTCAAGAAATTATTTATGAGACACGACCATAAATTACGGTAGAATTAAGCCCGTCCTATGTAAATGTATTTGTTGCAAAAGGTTTGGGATTACACTCGATGGGGGTTAAGGGGTTATATACGAGAAAAATCGAGTAAAATGAGAGAAGTTTGAATCTATTTTTGTGCATAGCACCATTTTCATTGCATCAAAGGGATATTTTTCTGAAAGTACAGTTTATCAACAACAAAAAAATACGTTTGATTTCGAGATATTCCAATTGTTACTGGAGAAATGGCCGTTTCTCCGAAACGCTTTTTATGCAGAGGCTTGCGGTGATCCTGATAGAGACTCAGCGGGTCAACCGAAATCAAAAAACTCATATTATTTCATTAGTTTAGTAGTGTGCCGGGTCCTTGAACGATCGCTTTTATGAGTATTTTGTTTTCCCAAAAAAATGCACGTTTTGAGCGCTAGAAATTGCATTAAAATTTTGTTTGCGGCAAAATGTAACTGCATGTTTCAAAAAGCGATCGTTCAAGGTATGTAGCAGATCATATGGAAAGTAAAACGCTTTGATAACAAAACCAAAAAATCGAAAATGGTAAACGATAAAACGCAACACGTATCCAACAAGTACCGAATAAACCGAAATATCTTGTTCGCAAATCGCAACAGCGCCTTAGACGGTTAAAACCCAGGTCCTGGTTGCTAGTACTTCCTGTTTTTTCCCCAAAGAACCACCATTAAACTGCCCTTAAACCGGTCGAGTTCATTAAACGCCCGGCCCCAACAGTGCGCTTTGCCTCCCCTCCCTCTATCGTGATTGCATCTAGTCGGATCATAAAGCTCATCTGCAGCATCCCAACACGCCCCAAACAGGCGTCCGGGTGGGCATCATTTACAGATAATTAAATTTGGTTAAAATAAATAAAACCCTCTCAGGCGGATGCATACAGCAGCGGGCAGTGAAAAACTACACGCTACGTTGAATTCAATTAAAAGGGTAAAATGAGCTCCGGTCAGGATCTGGATTGGTTGAAAAATAAAGAAAAAATAAAACGAACCAGGATTGCAATGCCACTTGCCCTTTTTTAATGATCAGTCAGTTTGTTTAACGTTACATTGATGCGGGTTTTTTTTTTGTCTGCTATTGCTGCTACGTTCGCGCCCCGGAGGGCTTCAACGAGAATTTAATGCAGCGGGATAGCAAATAAAGCAGTTTTGTTGCCGGTTGGCGCATTTTCAGGCCCTGGTGGAATGAGAGAGGGGCCATTAATATTGACAGCGGTGTGCATTATTGAAATTAACTTATAGTATCAAAATATGGGTGTGCTTTACCGCCTAGAGTTGAGTATTTGTTTATTAATATTAAGGGGGCAGATTCTGTGAAAATGAAATTGAAACCGATTGGAAATTATGCAGAAAATGAAAAAAAAATATAACTGGATTCAATGCAAATAATCAATGTGTTGCCGGAGGGATAAAATGTACAGTAATTGAATTGAAACAAAAAATCGTAAGATGATAATGAAAACTACGAAAATACATCAAATTTATTTCAATCGGAAATTTACAAAAAAAAGAATTTCGTCGCTAATACGAAGTATTCAAAAATGAGAAGACCATAAGTTTAATTCAATTTTTCCTTCTCTCTTTCCAGGCCGTCCAACGCCAACCGTCAACTGGTGGTATGACAACGAAATCGTGAATCACTCGTCTACGATTCTGTCGGAACGACGGGTGAAAAACACGTTGATCCTGAACCGGCTGGAGCGCAAACATCTGAAGGCCATCTTCACTTGCACGGCGTCCAACAATAATGTCACCAATCCTATCTCGGCCTCCGTCACGCTGGACATGAACCGTAAGTGTCACGTTTTTGACCCTGCATCAACGGGGAGATAGAGCGCTCGAAAGCTGGCCAGGAAGACGTTTAATCCCTCGCAAAGACACTTTTGTTTTAGTGCAGCAGGCCCGGAATTATTTATAGCGCAGAAAATTGTCTCAATTATTAGCTTTTACGGCTTTCCCTGGTTTCCATCGTGACTCGTCTGTTATGTGTTGGTGGGTGTTTCCATCGTCACCAGCATCGTGTGGAATGTGATGCCATTGTTTCGAAGCTCAGCTGCTTGCAAAATCTCATTTTTCAACAATGGGAAAACATCCAACGAGGATTGCATTGTAATAATTAAATTCGGTTATCGCGTCTGCCCAACGAATCAAGCCATCTTTCAACGAGAATCAATTTACGCTGAACAAAGTAATTATACCTTTGCAGTCAGTTTGGTCTACATTCCGGGTGATGGCCTTCAACTGTGTGTGTGTAGTGAAAAACCTGTACCAAAGTAGTTTGCTGCAGAATCTATCCGCTTTGTCCGCTTTGTCGGTCGTCTTTTTCCTGCAGACGCGCGTCAATCACAATGAACGGCAGGCACGAGGGAACAATCAAAATCTAATTAGCCCATTAAAGTAAAAGCTCTTCGAAACCGTCATCAGCCGAACTGGCATTCTTTTGGTCGCGCTTCGGCCAAAGGCGCGACGCGAACGTCCAGAGCAACGCCCGGTCTGGGTTTGGGTAAAATCGATTTCGCCAATTAAGATCAAAATCGAATTTCATCCGAACTGGTGGTTCAAATTTTCTAAAATCAACCAAATCGACACGGCGACCGTCAACAATGAGGGGGGAAACTCGAATCTCAATTCCTCCCCGGACATCAGGGGTTACGCGTCTTCTGATTGCGCTCCTTTGTTCCGCACTTTTCCATCTGACGTTAATTGTAGTCCTTCTCTCTCTCTCTCCAACACGACGTACACAATTAACCAGGCGTCCTAATTACACTTCATAAAAATTACGACGTAGCGCTCGAAAAGATGACGGCGCACGTTTCTTACCGGCTAGCCGTGCCTCTAGAGGTATGGCACGGGAAATAAGTACGAAAAAAAAAACTGCCATCTTTTAGCGCTGATTCATGCCTATGACAGCTCTTTATTGGCTTTTTACTGCCCTCGGTTGGCGCGGACGGTAAAGTTTGCCCTGGTTGTCTGTGATAACTTCCAGAAGACAAATCCATCAACCCGAGCGCAATAATGGGCGCAAATAATTACCGCAATTATCCGGTCGGATTTGGATCGTCAATCGCAGATGTTGGATGTATGTTTGAAAATCTTAATTTTTCACGGTATCACATCATATCTTAGAATTAGTTGGTGTTGAAAAGAGCTTCAGCTAAGCCGTTTTACCAAATTTTTTTTTGACCTATAAGAACAAGAATAAAGAGCACAAGGTTGTTTTCTAACTCTAAATTTATTTTATTGAGTTTACCAATTGACCTGAATATTTCATCTGTTGATGAGAGATATACGGTTTTGCGGTTTGGTTTTCAGAGATATACGGAATGTTTATCTCAATTACCAAATTCCATTATAACTTGGTCGTAGGGTGTGGGACTAGTTCGTCAGGGGTTGTCTTCGTCATAATTTTTGCTTCATCCTTATGAGAAATATATGACGAAGAAAACCCCTGCCGAAGTAATCCCACACCAAATATGTAAAACCATGGTTTGAGGAATTTTTAACAACGTTTGCAATTCGAGGCACTGTTATTTGTTGATCAATTCGCTAACTGTAAGTATTCTTCAAACTTTATTTTTGTATAATATTGATTGCAAAACTTTTTTCTTCGGTCGTTAGGTATTTTGTTTTCACTGACAAATTTGATACCTCATGACTTTCAATCGCTTCCTCCTATCGCCCTACTTTGAATCTCACACTAAATTTAAAAGAAAAGCCACACACTTATATGAATACCTCTACAGGCAGTTTTAATTGCCAATACTTGGCGGGAAAACTAACAAATGATTGACGCTCAGATTATGATAGACTATTTTGTATCAAAATGTTTATGTTAATAACTTTCGTCGAACAGAAATCTGTTTTTCAGCAATCTGAAATCACTTACTCGCATATAAATACGGCGCCTGGATTTCAATATTGCGACTGTATTTTATTTCCAGCCTCACTGCATCATCTCGATTCCGAAATTACGACTTTTGGTTGTTTCCAGAAATCGGAAGTTGCCGCATCAGGCTAATGGTGTCTTGGGTTGTTTTCTGGCTTCTGGGCATTATTCCGATTACGAAAATAGCTATATTCAGTGATCTTTTATCGTTTCCTGAAACCGTAGGTATATTGGATTTTGAAATGGAGTCTGGAGTTGATTTCTAATCTGTGAGCATTGTCGTGATTACATCTGATTGATTATCTTGATATTAAGTTGTATTCGGTCATTCCAGGCATCTGGAATCTATTTCCGGTATCTGGGCATAATTTTGTTTACGGAAATAAACATATTGGTCATTTCTGGCTGTTTTTCAGAAACTTTACGGTGTTTCATTATGTCTAAACATATTCTTGCGGAAGAATTGATACAGTGGAACATAGAATTGAAATGTGCTTAGATTCGAATATAATATGGGGATGCCTAAATGAAATAATTAAAAAAGAATCAAAATTAATGTAAATGACGCTTAAGAACTGCTGACCTGCGGCATAAGCAACAGAATTCCAAGTATGAGGCTGCATTATGACGAATGATCCAAACTATGTCGCATTGTCTGAGCAAGTATGACACGGAAAATATAAAAGAGTTGCAAAGTAGAATCCGTATACCTGACGTTCCGCTTAATCAATGGCAGGTGTTAGCATTGGAGAAGTTCGAAACGCGCTTTGGAAGTGTGGTGAAGATTGCAAGCTTTCAGGACAAGCCGAAATCTGGGCGGAAATCAGGTCTGGTAGACAGAACCCAGGACCGGAAAGTCTTGCTGGCGTACACCAGCAAGAAGAGTGCTTCAGTTTGCGATGTGGCCAAAAATGTACGGCTGATCCTGGCGCTACCAGCTGCTGCTACTACCACGATCTGCTACACTACGACTAGTTAGGTATACTAATTTGTCGACCTTATCAGGATAAGCCAGTGAGCGACCAATCAGAGGACGTAATTTTCATTTCATTAAGGCTTGAAAATTTTCAATAGAACAACAGTTTGTATATAGCGGGGGCCTAGCGTAGTGGGTCACATACCCACCAACCACGCTGGTGGCCTAAGTTCGAATCCCAACACCGACATAGGTGTCGATGGATGTGGGATGGCGTGATCCACTCACAATCAACCCAACTGGTCTGGATTTAATCCTAGCCGATACCGGGGAATTTTCTGAGGCAAAAAATCTCTGAGATCACGCCTTCCATCGCATGAGAAAGTAAAGCCGTTGGCGCCGCACAGTGGCATGAAATCAAAAATAGTAGGACATTGGTGTTTGGGATGAAACGCATGGTTTAAGCGTTTCGATCTCTTCTAGAAAGTTTCTCAGTTTTATGAGTACTTTATTCGGGTGGTAATTTTTTTTGTATAAGGGGGGCGTACACCAAAATAAAAAAATTAACTCTTTTATTTATAGATAAACTTGGTAATTTTTTTTCGACACATTGTAGAACTAGCTTTTTGTGCAAGTTTGTAGATTGGAAAATTGTATCTCCTAACCTGACAAAGTTATAAGGTACAAAAGTGAAGCACCTCCTTGAAATGTGTTTTTGGGTGATAACGCTCTTATCTTAATTTTGCCATTATTTAAGTGTTCTACGAACTTCAAACTAAGAATAATCGTCACATTTTTTTAGAAAAAAGTGTATCGCTACCCGACCAGAAGGGCAAAACAAAATTGTAACAAAAACTGTTAGTGTGTTATGAGAAAAACCTTTCAGGTTGTGTTTTCAATTCGATCCCGTTAGGTGTTAAAATAACAGAAATTGTAACAAAAATGATTCCACTAGTATCAAACCCATATCAAGTTTTGTTACTAACGTATCAGCTTTTTATCAAAATAAGATAGCATATAGAACAGTACAATAACAACCATAGTTAGAAATAACAGGTTTTGATAGAGATGAAAAATCTGTTGGACTTGTTTCAGAACAACTTCATTTCAGAATTTGTTATCATAAC